>NW_015174857.1:281705-281861 GCF_001447785.1 Gekko japonicus
GGTCCATACTGGACTTAAAATGGATAAACAAGAAGGTCCGTACCAAGAAGTTCAAAATGGAGACCTTGAAATCAATAGTGACTTCTATCCAGCAAGGAGACTATATGTGCTCTATAGACCTCTCCGAAGCCTATCTTCATATTCCAATCAGGCCCT
>NW_015174857.1:283516-283770 GCF_001447785.1 Gekko japonicus
GACGGCCTTTCTAGTGGGAATTACGTCCGCTAGGAGGGTATCAGAACTGAGGGCTCTCTCTTCTGACAAGGACCTATGCATTTTCCACAATGACAGGGTGGTACTCCGCCCTGACCCTGCATTCATTCCCAAGGTGAATTCGATGTTTCACAGATCTGAGGACATAGTGCTACCATCCTTTTGTCCCAATCCTCAGCATCAGAGAGAGAGGGAATGGCATTGCTTAGACGTGTGCAGAGCATTGAGTGTTTATC
>NW_015174857.1:283939-290064 GCF_001447785.1 Gekko japonicus
TCACTCACTTAGAGGGGCGGCCACGTCTGCGGCCTATAGGGCCTTTCCCTCCATGGAGGTCATCTGTAGGGCGGCTACTTGGAAGTCGCTTCACACATTTACCAAACACTACCGAATTGATAAGCTGGCATCAGCAGAGGCAGCTTTGGTAGAAGGGTACTGCAAAACGCTGTCTAGACCGGGAAGCTCCGGTCCCACCCTGGGATACACTGCTTTTTTAAGTCCCAGGAGTAAAGGACTGCCCCACTGCCAGGACCACTGGAGAACGGAAGATTTGTATTCACTTACCGTGAAGCTTCCTTCTCGGTGGTCCTGGAGTGGGGCAGTCCTCCCCACCCTTTTCTTCGGGGCGGAGTCTTCCACGGTCTCGGAGCGTGCAGTATCCTCTGTGAGTCAGGGGGTAATTTTACTCGTTCTACTCCCCTTAACCTAAGTAGCATGGTAGTTTCAGAGGCAAGAGAGGGGAACAACATGTTTGGCCCAAGTAGGCTAGGGAAGTTGTTTGAGTGTGTTGGTACCCACCTGTTGTGGGGAGTTTTTTGTTTGTATTTTTTCTTCATAGTTGGTCCGGGGAGTCACGGCTTGGACTACGACTGGGGAGTTGAGGATAGGCCCCTCCCACTCAGGGACCAAAAGAGTCGACCGGCCCTGCCTTCGAGGGAGGAGCTAATATCCCAGGAGTAAAGGACTGCCCCACTCCAGGACCACCGAGAAGGAAGCTTCACGGTAAGTGAATACAAATCTTCCGTTCAGGTTGAGCAAACATTCAGGTGTACTGGAGTGTTGTCATAGGAAATGTTTCTTTCTAGTTAACTTTTCCTCATTTCAGTAAGAGTTAGTAGGCTTAATGCTATCTTCATCTCCCCCAGAGCAACAATTTCTCCAGCCATACAATCATTAAATATGTTTATTTAGTTTCATTTCAGAAGCTTCATAAAACTGCTATGGTACACCAGTGCTTTTTAAAGTGCTTCTGAGTCTGAACGGTATTAAATAATGCAGCAGTAACAACAAAAGAGAGGAAGAGAAAGGTCTTTTCTTCTATATAAGTAGGTAGGTGATCCAAGCAGAGAAAGGGACAAGTGGGGTCAAAATATGTAATGACAGTCTCCACTTTTTGTATGGAAAGGCACAAATTACGCAGTGAGGTACGCAGTATCAAAATTAGCAACAGCCACCCAAAAACTTGATTCTCTGGAAGACATTTCTCAGTTATACTTGCCAATTAAACTATCCGAAGAAATTCAGTCACACTGAAAATCAACTGATTTCCCAAAGCAAAATTTCAATAAATGAAAATGTTTCACAATCACAGTATGCGTTCACAAAAGTGTGCTAGAAGAGGAACTGTGACAAAAAGCGCCACTAAGTAATAACCTGGATTCCTCACACTTTTTTTTAAAAAAAAAAACTCTTTAAAAATATGAGTTAAACAAATGCAGCTCTAAAATTTTACGAACACACCTATGATCATATCACTTTTTAAAAAAAAATCAGTAAGATGCAAAATAGATAATGCCAATATGTCCTTCCAACATTCTGCCCTGACCCTTTTATTCTTTAAGCATCGTTAATTAAAATTTTTCCTCAGGCAGAATCCAACTGTGTTATGTGAACTAGTAAGGTGGTTAAAGGGACAAGATATGGCTGAATTTTGCAAAACAAGATAAAAGCCAGGAACATTGCAGGAATAGGGGAGCAGCATCTGAGCAGTACCTGGCATGGAAATACTCTGACAGAGGCCTTTTTAGTGATCACAGCAGGATCGCATTTAACATTCTTTTCCACATTTTCTCCAAGCCGTTTGATTGGTAACAGGCAGCGTTGTTCTAGCCAACTCCCTAGTGCTGCATTAATGATTCTGAGGATTCAAGTGGGGAAAAAATGTGCAGACAATATTTCCCTCTGATTTAAGATAGATTGGGAAAACTTCCACTAGAAAATGCAAGTTTGCTAGGGCATTTGCTTCTTTAAAAAAATCAGAATGGACTACCTCAGCTCTTTCAAATGGTTCCCTGCTGCTACTGATCTGCTAGTGCCCTGTGGTTCTAACACACACACACACACACACACACACAAAAGTCCCCAATAAATGGTATTTAGAATGAGGCTGCAGACAGAAGGCCTAGACTGGAAGGAATGGGTACACAGTTCTGGTAATTCAAGGAGTAGCATCAACAGAAATATTCAAGCATGAAAGATTCTAATTTGCATTACTATGGTGTAGTGCCTTCAGTGTCAGAGTGAGATCTGGGAGACCCAGATTTGAATCCCCACTTTGCCACGGAAGTCCAGTGTGTGACACTCTCAGACTAACCAACCTAACAGGGTTGTTGTGAGGATGAAACGGAGGAGAGGAGAACAATGTAAGCCGTTTTGTATCCCCCATATGAGAGAAAGTCAGGTTATAAATGAAATTAACTAATTTTTTTTTTTTATCTGTACATAATTTGCACATCATGTTCACAAATTGGGTTGATGTGGTGGAAAGTGCCAACAAGTTGTAGCCAATGTGGTAACCCCCCCCCCCGGTAGGGGTTCAGAGATGGTTGTCTGCCTCTGCATAGCTATCTTGGACTTCCTTAGAGATTCCCCATTTAAATACTGACCAAGGAGCTGACCCTGCTTAGCTCCCGAGGTCTGATGAGATCAGGCTAGCCTGGGGCCACCCAGCTCAGGGCATGCCAAACTATAGTCCTACATAAAGGTTCATTAGAGGCTGCTGCTCTCAAATGTGACTCAACTCTCAGTATGCATACAAAGAAGATTTTTTTAGAATGAGAGTGTTGGGAGGGGGCATACACTGGGGGTGGATCCAGCCACTCTGCTGGGCAAAGTTTGCACCTTTTCTCCAGCATTCCTTCAAGCGCCACTTAAACTGGAGCGAGGTTCCCTTCCATGAGAAAGGCTTCAAAATCTGCTGGGGAGAGTGGCTGGTCTCTCCTATTTAGACTTCTGATTCTTTTCCTCCTTGTTTCTGCACATTTAACTCCACCGATCTCTTTTTCAAACAGGGCTATTTTGGGGCAGGAACGCAAAGGAACGGAGTTCCAGCTGGCTCCTGAGTTGGCCATGCCCAGCAGGAACTCATTAGCATAATAGGCCACACCCAACAGCAGAAACTCATTAGGATTGGTTACATTAGGGATGTGTGTGGCCTAACATGCAAAGGGTTCCTGCTACAAAAAAAGGCCCTGGGTTTTGACAACAAACAAGGTAAACAGAATAAGAAGCAAAAGGTGGGTGTGGCTGTATGAGCACACTTCTGGCAACACGGGGGTGCGGCCTAATATGCTAATGAGCTGTGGTGTCGGGGTGTGGCCTAATATGCTAATGAGTTTCAGCTGTTGGGTGTGGCCTATTATGCTAATGAGTTCCTGCTGGGCTTTTTCTACAAAAAAAGCCCTGTTTTCAAATATATTTCTGCAAACAAGAGGATTAGAAGCAGTTTGAAAACAGGAAGGAAGGCCTCTCCAGCAACAAGAATGTGGGAGGAGGAGTCCTAAGGAGGTCTATCTGGAAGTCAGTCCTATGTCATTCAAGGGGGCTTACTCACAGAAAAGTGTCCCTAGGTCTGCAGCCTACAATTCACATTTGTACATTTATAGGCTTACTGTATTTGGAACAGCAAAAAAGAGCACATATTTCCTGACTACTTCAAACAAGAGATCACTATGACAAATCTCATTTTACATACCCTTACTATTTAAGCTGTGATAATTGCTACTAACTAGGAATATTCCTAACCTTCCAACCCAAAAAGAGGACATTTTCATCAGTTTTTTAAAAAGAGAAAGAGGACAGACACCAGAGAAAGAAGAAATGTCTAAAAATAGGACATCTAATAACCCTGTACTTATATTATTCTCTGAACTATGAATGTAGGGGCAGGGCCTATCCTCGAATCCAAATACAATACCTAGCAATATTAGACACCTTCAAAATACCCAGTCAAACTTTTATTAGAAGCCATACCATTTGGACTAATTTTTACTATATCAAAACTGCCACATAAATAAGAAGTATATTTCTAGAATGACAATGAGAGAAATTAAGCTCTGTTTCTTTCATCTGAATATTGCTATTGGGGTTTTTTTTTGGGGGGGGGGAATTAATTGCCAGTCATATTGTTTGTCAAGATGGCCTCTTGAGGGAACTGACACAACAGGTATGTTATCACAAGTACAAAACAGTTGGAAATGGCAAATACCTCCAGTTTTTCCCCTTTCAGAGCTATTCCAAATACTACAAAGGGGAAAAACACAAGTACATGGTTACAGCCAATACAATTAACTGACCTCAACTCATTAGCTGACCTCAACGCATTAATGTTTGAATAGGTGTATTTTAGAGCAGAAGCAGTAGCCCATGTAGCTGAGACAGGGTTCATCAGAGCCACACTTACAAAATGCTGCCTCTTCAAACACTTTACAGTACTATTAACAACCAGTTTTTGAAGCAGGAAACAAGGGTGCGTGGTAGTAGATCCAACTCTGTTTAACAATAACAATAATAAATTCCAAGTCAATTTTTCAAAAGGCATGCATAATAAACTTCACAGTACTGGATAATACTGATATTGTGTCACTTATCCGTTGTCATTACTGTTATTGTGAAAATTAATAAAAACATTATTTTAATAAAGCCACGCATAGCATCTGGATACAAGTGCAGCACAACAACTTTTGTGAAGTACACTTTGAAAGAGAAGAGTACAAACTGGCTATCATTTGCAAAATTCTCCTCTCAAGGGGAGTGGGTGCAATACTAGCTAAAATGACTATGGTTAGGATTATCTGGTATCCAGTATTGACCTGGGCAGTCCAGTATTTTCAGTGGCTGTGGGGGGGGGGGAATTCCAGACATTTAAATGTCCGTTATTTTCAGAGTTGCTGTGGCAGCTGTTCTGAAACCACCATCATGGCTGCTTCGTGCTGTTTGAGCTCACCAAGCCAGTGGACCATCTGTCTTTCATATCTAACCAGATACTCCCCTCCACTCATCTGAGCCAATCTAACTTGGATTATTCATTCTTCCCTCCCCAACCTTTAACACCCTTTGCCAATGCAGCCTCTGACCCCGCCCCTCCCCTATCTGCAGCAGGTCAATGAGATTCTTTGTGTTGAGGGGGTCAGGCAGGGAATGGTGGAGGTGTGACAGGACGTGGAAACAGCCTTATTGGTCCTGAGTGTGCAGGGAAAGTGTAATGTATTCTGTGCTGCCTAGAATGCATTAAGATGGTTGTGAATCATCTCATAAGGAAGCAATGTTAAGCTTCGTCTTGAACAGGGATTGAAGTTCAAGACTACTGCGTCCAATCAGATTCAAATGTGTATAAGCGGGAAAGACCCTGATTGGTCCTTATTGTCTCAACCTGATAGGGTGGGGGCAGTGCTCAGCCATGTGATGGAGGATGGACGGGAAGCCCCCGTCGTGTTTTATTCACGGTCGCTGACAGAGACAGAAAAGAACTATGCCCAAATTGACAAAGAGGGGCTCGCGCTAGTCTCAGCCGTGAAGAAGTTTCACGATTTCTTATTTGGCAGGCATTTTATTCTTGTGACTGACCACAAACCCTTGCTTGGGATTTTTGCCTATGACTATGACTTGGAGCACCGGCCGGGTAAGGCAATTGGTCATGCGGACGCCTTAAGTCGCTGCCCTCTGCCCGGCCAGGACGTGGACCCTGCACCAGCCAGCTCCGTGTTGGCAATTGAGGAACTTCCTCAAGCTCCAGTGACAGCAAAGGACATTGCCGCTGCGTCGGCTAAGGACACTGTACTCTCCAGAGTTCTTAACTGGGTATGGAGGGGGTGGCCTTTGGGAGCAGTGGAACCAGAGTTCCGAGTGTTTAAAGCGCGCCAAAATGAACTGTCTGTCTCGAAGGGTTGCTTGTTATGGGGGAACCGGGTGGTGGTGCCCCATGCCTTTAGACAAAAAGTGCTGAAATCGCTTCATGAGGGCCATCCAGGCATGGTCCACATGAAGGCACTAGCCCGCGGCTATGTGTGGTGGCCCGGGCTGGATGCCGAAATAGAGGATTGGGTTCGGGTGTGTGAGCCGTGTCAGCAGGCTAAGCCTGATCCCCCCACCGCTACTCCGCAACGTTGGGAGTCGGCGGGAAA
>NW_015174857.1:290376-300795 GCF_001447785.1 Gekko japonicus
TCTATGCTAAGAACTATGCAAGTGGTCACTCGTGGCTTCCAGCCACTATTGTTGAAATTGTTGGGTCACGAATGTATGTTGTCGAGCTTGCAGATGGACGCAAGTGGCGTCGACACATAGATCAGTTGAGGCAGCGGTGGGCAACTGGCCGTCCCAACGCGCTGCCAGCTGAATCCCCAGACCCTGAGGACCTTCCCAGACCTCCACCGGAGGTGAGTGCTGACGGGCCTGAGGGCGTCAGTACTGTTCCAGAGGCAGGGCAGACCCCTACTCTCGAACCAGTAAACTTAGAGGGAAGTGTTCCTGACTCTGAGGTCCCAGAGTCCCATGGAGTGCCACTGACTGAAATGTGCCCTGAGCCTAGTCCACCTCGTAGGTCTCAGAGAAATCGCCGTGCACCTGCCTACCTAAGCGATTATGATTGTTCATGACTGTATTTGCTTAGGGGGGAGGGATTTGTAATGTATTCTGTGCTGCCTAGAATGCATTAAGATGGTTGTGAATCATCTCATAAGGAAGCAATGTTAAGCTTCGTCTTGAACAGGGATTGAAGTTCAAGACTACTGCGTCCAATCAGATTCAAATGTGTATAAGCGGGAAAGACCCTGATTGGTCCTTATTGTCTCAACCTGATAGGTTGTTTAACTGTATAGTAGGCGTGGCTATATTAGCCAGGAATGTGCAATGGAAGCTGTTCGGGCTATCAAAGAAGTTGTACCGTGTCAGAGAAGTTGATCGTCGAGCTGAAATAAACCTGAGTTTTGCTGAATCACTCTCTGGCTATTTTGTTAAGCACGGACTTAACAGAAAGGGAATGGGGTGGGTGCACTGATTTGGGGGGGGGCAGAAAGAAGGCACAATCCAAGGGAATGGGAGGATCTTTTTGGTGTTGGAGGCGCAGAGATCTGCATACCGGAGCAATAGTGCATCCATGCATCAAGCAACATCACATGTATTTGGGCAAAGGTGAGAAAGGTTTAAATGGGGGGGGGGGAGAAAAGCAAGTACAGCTTGATCCTCTTTGGTCACAAGGAAGATCAAAGGGACTTGCTCCCCACAGAGGTGTGACTACTACGACTGGAGCAGAACTGAAGGCAGTTCCTTGGGGGGGGGGCGGTAAGAAGCAATTACAAGATCAAAGCATTAAGAACATAAGAGACGCCAATGTTGGATCAGGCCAAAGGCCCATCCAGTCCAACACTCTGTGTCACACAGTGGCCAGAAATACCAGTGCCATCAGGAGGTCCAGCAGTGGGGCCAGGACATTAGAAGCCCTCCCACTGTTGACCCCCCCCCAAGCATTGCACTTGAACAGGCAAGCTCCTGCTTCTGAGGGAATGAGAGGAGCAAATGTTGACAAGGAGAGCAAGATCTGCAGCAAAACCAGTCCATTGAAATATGATTTTGATTTATTTATTTATTAGTAATAAGACCCATTGTGGAAATAAATACAATGAGCTCTAGAAAGAGGCTCTGGGAGAGTGCCCCGGGCTTGGGTACTCAGTGTCAATTTGCTGTGGCGACCTCAGCATGGTATAATGACACAGAGTCCACCATTTTCTCCTGGGAAACTGATCTCTGCCATCTGGAGAGCAGTTGTAATTCTGAGTGGTATCCAGCCCTCATCTGGAGATTGGCAACAATGGTTCCCCAGGAGGGACTGGCTGGTTTGGAGGGGGGAGTCTATGGCATTGAACCTTTCTGAGGTCCCACCCCTCCTGAAACCTCACCCTCTCCAGGCTCCATCCTTCAAATCTCCAGGAATATCTCACCTGGAGTTTAATTAAAACCTATCATAACATATAAACATATAACATAAAATACCGATCATTTAAAATACAACTAAAATGCTGGAACATTATCAAATAAACAGGAGCAAAGATTATTTACTAGGTGGTAGAAAATCTGATCACAGAGACTACTGGGACTAAAACTGAAGTGTTTCTAAAGAGAGTTTGGGGAACAGAATTAACATTCGTGCACAAGCAGCCAGAAGACTGGGTCAAAGTTAGCAGGTGCAGAAGGAAATTGCCCTGTATCTAGTGCAGCATAAATCCTATGCACGTTCATCTATATGTATATCCCATTAAATTCAATAGTGAGTGAGCACCATGGGTGCAGCATTAATGTTGGGCTGACTTGATACAAAGCTGTACCTTCAAATATTTTAACTGTGAAAAAGACTAACTTTGCATGGGCATTTTGACATGTTACAGAATCACTACCTCAACTGCCTTTTGTTTGGGAGTGTAGAGTTTGGGGGTGGGGGGTTGTGACAGAGTACATTTTGCTGGCCAGAAAAGAAGATGGCCACATTTTATTTCAAATTTAGTGCTATGATTTTTTTAAAAAATCTATACTTATAAATATAATTTAACCTCAGAAGGTGGGTCCATCAGTGGAGCTTTCTGCTTGGCCAAAAGGTTGGTCTTGCATATTCGAAGGGTCTTGCAACTGAAGGGTGGGTGTGGGAAAGGAGTTGTTTCAAATCTTGGGGTGTTGTGGTGGGTTGCTACAAATTCTGCAAGTAGGGAACCAAACTGCCAGGAATCTCAGATTTTGGTGGGTGCTGGGCTGGTTACCTTGAATGCCTAGTTATGACTCAATTGAATAAATGTGGAAAGTGGGGGCTGTAGAGACCAAGTGGAACCCCAGAGTCTGCTGGTACAAATATTAAAAGTCAATGCTATACCCACAAAAGTGAACAGTTCTTGCAAAGCTTTTTTAATGGAAGAAAGGAAGGGAGGTTGTGGGGTTTTTGTTGAGCTTGTTGCAAAAAAAAATAATATTGTGTTTTCCCTCTGTTTCTCCTTCCCTCTTCCACAGGCTGCTCTGCCCATTTTTCCTGAAAGAGGGTGATCAGTGTGCAAGGAATTCATAACATTAGGCGGGGAGACATATTAACCCTTGTTTCTCACTCATCCTCTACTTGGCATTATAGAAGGGCCACACCATGCTGGCTCTTGCGACAACTGGGAGAGTGTTGTAGTGGCTAAGAGCAGCAGACTCTAATCTGGAGAACCGGGTTTCATTCCCCACTCCCCCACGTGAAGCCTGCTAGATGACCTTGGGCCACTCATAGTTCTCTCAGAACTCTCTCAGCCTCACCTGCATCACAAGGAAAGGTGGCTGTTGTGGGGAGAGGAAGGCAAGGCAGTTACAAGCCAGTGTGAGACTTCCTAAGGTAGAGAAAAGCAGGGTATCAAAACCTCTTCTTCTAGCAAGCACTTACAATCCACTAAAGTAAAAAAAAAAAAGCAAAAATTCACTTCCCTGTGCACAGAAATTTATAATTTAATCTCAATAGTAAGGTAAAGGCCAAAGGGAGGGAAGAGAAGAGAGGTAATGGAAACAGAATGGAAATGAGTGCAGCCTCAGTTACATATAAGGCCAATTCAGTCCTTCAAAAGCACACAGGATGAACACACAAAGTAGGTAACAGGACCTCCTCTACTGGCACCCCAACCTCCAGTTTCAGCAGATGGTATTAATAGAGTGTGTCCTAAAAAAGCAGCCCTGACTACATATACAAGAGATACACAGTCCTTTGAGATCAGTGGCACCTTTGAGATCAACAAAGTTTAATTCTAGGTATAAGCTTTCATGTGCATGTGCACTTCATCAGATATCTGAAGACGTGTGCATGCACACAAAAGCGTATACCTAGAATAAAACTTTGTTGATCTCAAAGGTGCCCCACTGGACTCAAACTTTGTTCTGCTGCTTCAGACCAACATGGCTACCCAACCTGAATCTACAGTCCGTTGAGGTTAGGGAGAGAGGGACAGTGGTGTGACCTCCATGCATTCAGCCTAAGTGCGCCTGAGCAGGAATGTACTTTGACTTGACTTTGGAGGAGGGTGAAAGGTGTTTATCCAATCTGCTCTTGGAAAGGATTTATTTTGATTTAGAAGAGAAAAGATGACTCTCTGCATATATTCAGGGAGGGAAAGGATGTTTTCAAAAAAAACCCAGACAAACAGGTAATCTGTCAACTTGCAATAATCCTGCCATCGCCTCCTATGAGACATGCAGAGGCACAGTGCATATACTAGGATGTCAGTGGAGAGCAGAGAATTTTATTCAACTGTGGTGGCTACAAAATATGGACATCAACATGTATTCAAAAGCCCCATTCCTCTAGTAAATTCAGATCCAGTTTTTATTATCTAGTGGAAAGAAAACCAAAGCAAGAAGTACTCCTTTCCACAGAGGTCTGAAAGAGAAACATTTACCGCACATCACTGTGCTACAAGTTCAATATCAAGGCACCAATGTCCTTCTCAATTTCAAGACAAATCTGCTGAGCCGCTAAAAAAAAAGTCTTTGAAGAAGACAAAGATGAAGATGCAAGACGGATTGCCAGTACCGAACGTATAGTCAGCAGAGACTGGTTTCTGAAGAACATAAGGTTTGAAGGTAACTTTGAAAAGAATTCAGTGCTCATGATGTTCTTACATTTCAAGTGAGGGCTTTGGAACGGTTCCCCAAACACTGAAGAAAAGTATTATGCCAAATGAGGAGCAAAAAGCCTTAAGCACTTCATGTACAAGGATGAAAAGACAGAATCAATACCAGTGTGTTCAAAACTCAAAAGATCAAGACTTTCAAGCCCTAATGAATAAGGCATGATGCAGTGCATTATGACCTGAAGAAAGGATTTCATTAAACCATTACATAACTGCACACCCTAAGAGTGAACGTGATCTTAAGTTTCCCACAACTTTGAAAGACATCCTGGTAGAAGAGTTTTATTTTTTTAGAAGAATGTTTTGTAATATCAGCATTAAGGGCATTGTGGGGAAGGAACACAGTGAGTCTCCTTGAACAAATATATTGATGGAAGGTCACAGGGCAAAAGTAGGGCAGGCACTAGCCCTTATCTTTGTTGAAGCTCTTGTGGGGGATTCCAAATAACTACTTTAGGCATGGTCAACAGCTTGGACAAGCCTAGTGGAATTGTTTGGCTATTTGCTTTGAAAGGCAGGTCCTCAATGCCATATTTATTATATTTCTATCCCGCCCTCCCAACTGTCTTCTGAGGAAAGTTTTGGTAGGCATCACTTCTGTGGGCAGGACTCAGACAACGCAGCCAGAGGATAGGGACAGTTTCTGAATGACACATCATGGAGCCAATTGATTTAGGAACGTGTGGAATGTTCAGAAAGTGCCACCCCAATTCACAATCTCCCTTATATATAAAAGCCAAATGGTGGTGGCACTTCTCTAGAACATTCCACCCGCTCCAAAATCAGTTCGCCCTCTGACCTGTCATTCAGAGGGTCTCCCTATCCACTGGCTGCTTTGCCTGAGTCCTGCCTCCAACATTCTAAACATTTTGCTGTTCCTCCCCCCCCAGTATCTCTTATTTTTTCTTATCTTATTTTTATACTATTGCTTTTGAAACTGACCTCAGTCTCAAAAAGAGGTATGATTTGTGGCATGGATAGAGAAAAACTACAGTTGAAAAACAGAGTCCAAAGCTCCGTCAAACGTGTAGTGCTAAAACATTTGAAAAGAATAAAAACTTGCAGGAAGAGATTTGCAGATAATATTAAAGGAGTACAACTCTGGAGACTTCATGAATTCTATTTCAAGTCCATAAATTATTTTTTTCACCAGGAGTTTTAAAAAAGCAAAAAGCAGAATCATTCCTATAAACCAAGTTCTTTAATCCAATGTATTTGTCCAATGACTGTTCTTGGCTGGCAAGAGGAGACCAAAGTGTACTGTGAAACTAATGCCACTGGCCACACTCATCTTTCACACCCATGTTTCTTTTTTGGCATTTAAGGATTATTTGAAAAATTAAGATCCGTTTACTCCTCAGCCTTCAAAATACAAGCAGTTCATTCATATAACTGCTTTCTCTCAGAGATCAACATGAGCAAAATCACAAGGGCCTGGAAAAAAGTCAAATGGAAAGGAAAAAACTTCTGCCCATAGCACACACACACGCAATCACTTTATATACACACACAAGATGTGATTGATTCATAGATGCACTGACACATTACAGAATCACTCATCCTACCAGGGGATGGACCAAACTAGAAGAGCCAGTGGCAGAAGGTTAAAATATAACTTTCATTTCCTCATGTTCATAAGACCAGGGGAAATCAATCATAATTCATATTTTTGTAAGCAGAGGCATCATCATACATACTCAGCTGTCCTGTGACAACAGAAAATGAAAACAGGTCCAATATAGACCTCAGGGCAGAAGCAGAACTGGAGTAAAGAAAACAATGAATAAGCATTCTGAACACAAAATAAGCATCGTGTTATTTAAAATTGCTGGTTTTAATACAGAACTGTTTCTATGGCAAAAGGCAGACTAAAACTGTTGCTGGGGGCAGAAAGCTTTGCAAGTATATTCAGATGTATTTATAGCCTTCAATAACAATCTCTGGTTTTTAAGATTATCAAGGTTAGGCAAATCAGATGTTCATGACTAATGTAATAATGCATACTCATCACGAGTTTCTAAATTGCAGGAGAGTGTACCTTTAGCAACTAAAGTGTTGTTCTCCTGACATTTTCTGAGATAGACAGACCAAGAGACCAACAAATACATGTAAACAGTGGAGTGGGGCTGTGGCTCAGTGGCAGAGCATCTGCTTGACATGTAGAAGGTCCCAGGTTCAATCCCCAGCATCCCCAGCTAAAAGGATCATGTGGTCAGACCTCTACCTGAGACCCCGGGGAGCCTCTGCCATTCTGAGTGGACAACACTGACCTTGACAGACCAACTGCCTGACTCAGTAGAAGGCAGCTTCATGGTTTCATACAAAGCTGCCTCATGTCACTGGTCCATTTAGCTGTGTGCTGACTCCTCTGACTGGCAATGGCTCCCCAGAATCTCGGGCCGTGAAAGGTGTTTCCTACCATCTGCTACCCAGACTCCTTTAACTGGAGACACCAGGTTTTAACCTGGAAGCACCTGCGTACAAAGCACGGCTCTACCCCTGAGCTTCAGCCCTTCCCATTAACTTTGCCGTGCTCGATTGTTCGTCATGTTGCAGTTTCTCGTCTTTTCGTATGAAGGCAGCCTCCTGAGGCCCATTTGCCTCTTGCCAATAATATGAATGAGAACAAAAAGTCTGAAAACATGAAAACATTTCCACTGTGGCAATGGCAATAATTTGAATTTATACTCGACTGAATCAAGCTAAGCAGCAGGGGTGGGGGTGTTAGGAGTTGTTGCTCAAATGTGTAATAAAGCCTCTCCGGCAACTATAAATTATCTGAACAGGCCTACTTGTAGTTTTCTTTGCCCCTGTAATGAAAGTACATGACTACTGAGTGGAAGCACAGTTGGTTTCTAAACACACGCTATTATTATTAGCAGCAGTGACAGAACATTTGCAAACAGTTTCTTTTTCCCCCCATAAAAAAATGCTAAATCCAGCCTTTATTTCTGATTGCTCAGCTAGGCACAAGCTTCTTCACCAGCTTAGTGAAATAATGTTAAACCATCTGGTATGCTTGAAGTAGGCAGAAGCTTTTGAAGCAATTAGGGCCATGTAGCAGTCTACTAATCTAATGGCTCAGCAGTACTATGACCTGGCACAGCTGATCCCCAGTGACTCATTATGGCAATTTCCAAATTCCTGGAATGGTTCAGGTCACAACTCTGATTCCACATTTGTGACTCACCCCAACAGCTCCTTCTTACTACCCCTGTCAGCCTCTCTCAGCACTACACTAGAATATGTAAAGGTTATTGTTTCTTTCAAAATGTCACAGGTCCTTGTATGAGTAGGATCTTATCTTTCTTGCATAGCAGTTAAGATACTCACCTGACAGTCTACGTTGCAGTAAAACGCCTGCTTACATCTTCCACATTTGGACAGTCCTTCTTTCCTTAAAGAGATAAACACACCATTGTAATGTCTCCCACTGACAATGAGTGATGAAAGTATGGTAGGCTGAACAGAAATATAATAGGGTTTCTTCCATGAGGAATGTCCCAGGATGACTCCTATCCAGAAACTGATCAGATTCAAAATTGCTGAGCTTCACCCAGATGCGTCCTTAGCCCTGGGCCACTAGATACTGGTGCTAGAGCATGTAAAGGCTAGTATATAAAAGCTGCGAGTGCATACTTGGGACTAATGGACACAGATACTCCACAGAAGTTTTCAAAAAAAAATTAAGGAGCTTGAAGGCAGGAGGTGTGTTATCCAGAACTATTCTCCCATCCTAAGGCAGGGGTTATTTCCCTCTCCAGGTCTCTTTACCCACTCTTCCTGTTTGCTGCGGAGCGAAGAGAATTCTCATTTGTCTCTTAACAGAGAGGCTGCAAGAAAGTACCAAACAAATGCAGGTACAAGAGGAACAAACGTTCAATTCTCCCTTGATGAAGTGGAATTATTACAGAGGCAGACCTAACCGCTGGGTTACAACCTGCTAACTCAATTAATGGGGCTAAACCACCAAGAGAAGGCATCCATCAACTTGAACAATGCCTCTTTGATCTAGATATCTAGGTAACCCATGGCAAACATACAAGCTAAGTGTTTCATAAATTCAAGAACCACTTCTTGTGGCCCTGACCTGGAGAGCCCAGGCAAGCCCAATCTCAGAAGCTAAGCAGGGCCGGCCCTAACTAGTATTTGGAAGGGAGACCTCCAAGGAAGACCAGGGTTGCGACACAGAGTCAGGTGATGGTAAGCCACCTCTGAATGTCCCTTACCTTCAAGCCCCACTAGGGGTTGCCACAAGTCAGCTTAACTTGATGGCCAAAACAATAATTAAAAAAAGAGAACCACTTCTTGTGGTACATAAACTACATAGAGGCCCACTCTCTGATGCCACTCAGAGGCAACTTCAGCTTTGTTGAGTGGGACTTTCTAATAGGAAATGTATGCAGATTTGTTCTCACCAGTATAAATGTACTCCAGAAATAGGTTTTTTACCCTGAATGAAGAATCTATTCAAGAACATAAGAACATAAGAGATGCCAATGTTGGATCAGGCCAAAGGCCCATCCAGTCCAACACTCTGTGTCGCACAGTGGCCAGAAATACCAGTGCCATCAGGAGGTCCACCAGTGGGGCCAGGACATTAGACGCCCTCCCACTGTTGACCCCCCCAAGCACCAAGATCATCAAATGTAATACTAATCTAAGTATCAGACAGATTGCTTTCACCCAAATATTTAGAATTAAGTGATGAAGCCCATTAACTGAATCAACTCTAAAAGGTTTGTCATTTGTTAGACACTTCTGTTGTGTGTACACTCCAGGGTTATCTCTTTTTTCCCTTGCACTGCAGGTGGTGGACTGCATTCACCAGCCTTTTTGCTCAGTCTTTTGGGTTTTGTCCATGCAGCTCCCATCATCCTCAGCATAACCTTTTGGGTGGTCAAAGGAACACCCTACTTTCACTACTGGAAAAGGTAGTTGTATCCAGGGGCCTTTTTGTAGAAAAAGAGCTGCAGGAGCTCATTAGCATAACTCATTAGCATATGCCACACCCCCTGACATCACCGGAAGTGTGTCATAAGGCCACACACCCTGACATAAGCCTTCTGGAGGGGTCCCCATTTGGAAGAAAAGCAGGGTTATCAATGTGCACAGATTGACAGAGAGACAGAGGAAGAGACAAGGGACTGTTCTTTGCAGTAAAAGCCAGACGCCTCCTTTAAATAAAATCTAGCTCTGAGCCTCTGGCCTAAGACAACTGCAGATCTGCTTTCCCGATATCAATGTCAGTAGGAACAAATCAAACATTTGGTACCCAGATATGTAGAAGCTATGAAATAGCTGACTGATATTGCCTCTTTATTTCTGGCACCACAGTCAAAGGATAGATTTGTCTGTGTAACAGTTTAAGTAGGATCAACTTTTGTGCAGCATTTCTAGGCTAGATGTTACAACAGAAAGATTAGAAGAGCACAGCAGATCTGATAGTTCTGAATAGATTACTGGGCAGGCCGCAGGAGAATTTAAAATCTGGAATACCCAGATTCAAATCCCCACTCTGGCCATAGAAGCTTGCTGGGTGACCCTGGGCCTGTTACATTCTCTCAGCCTAACCTATCTCACAGGATTTAGCTGGCACCACAGTCAAAGGATAGATTTGTCTGTGTAACAGTTTAAGTAGGATCAACTTTTGTGCAGCATTTCTAGGCTAGATGTTACAACAGAAAGATTAGAAGAGCACAGCAGATCTGATAGCTCTGAATAGATTACTGGGCAGGCCACAGGAGAATTTACAATCTGGAATACCCAGGTTCAAATCCCCACTCAGGCCATGGAAGCTTGCTGGGTGACCTTGGGCCTGTTACACTTTCTCAGCCTAACCTATCTCACAAAATGGGGGAAGGAGACTGATGGAAGCTACTTTGGGCCCCCATTGAGGAGAAAAGTAGGGTATAAATGAATTAAGTAAATTAATAATAAATATAACAAA
>NW_015174857.1:302014-302152 GCF_001447785.1 Gekko japonicus
TGGGCAGGGTCCCCAGCTTCCCTGGCAGGAACACTATGTTAAGAAATCTCTCACAATTATGCAGCCATAGCAGGCAGGAGGGAAGGAGGCGAATACCTCCAGCGCCAGAGACTTGTAGAGGAAGAGTCAAACTTTGGG
>NW_015174857.1:302422-325556 GCF_001447785.1 Gekko japonicus
AGAGGAGGTTTGAGGGAGAGGCTCCAAACTCGCAAGGTAGCTGCTGGAGCCTCTCCCCAGGATACCCACCATGTTTCAGGAACATTGAACCAGGGGGTCCAATTCTACGGCCACCCAAACAGGTTGCCCCTATCCCCTCCATTGTTCTCCATGGTGGGAAAAAAGTTCAGGCTCAGGGAAGCAGGAGAACGTTTCGCCCCGCCCCACCCGCCCCCCGCGCAGGCATTGCACCTGCCACGAGAACAGCCTTGGCCAGGCAGAGATGGGGGGGAGATTTTTCCCGGGGTGTGCGGCAGGCAGAAACGGGGGGAGGAAGCCGACTTACCCTCCTGATTCTTCCTCGTTCTGGAGCAGAATGAGACTGGAAGCAGAGGGCGGCCGGAAGAAGGGGCGGGGCTCCGCCATGTGACCGCCCTGCGCCCGTGCCTCTCTCCTGGAGCGACGTACCGGCGCGCTCTGGCCCGATCCGAGGCCTGGTTGTATCCAATCTGCCATACATAGCTGTTGGTTTAGTGTCTGGTTACTGTCAATGAGTCCAGTCAATACATTTGGCCTAAAGTAGTATGCCAGACAGCAACAAGGGTCTGTGACAAAAACAGCATTATCACTCCTTAGAAGACTGTGGATGTGCCTGAATTGTTAGGAGGTGGCTCTGTTCCCATCAGAGATCAAAACAAATGCCCCTCCCCAGATGAAACAAAGGGACCGGTGTGTCAAAAAAGACAGCAATTTGAATTGGGTGGAGACAGAAAAAAGCAGACAGGTACTGCTGTGAGCTGGTTGTAGTACTTGGAAGATGCAGAATCTCTCTTTCTGAAATCTAATATGGAGTAGCAGCTCTGCTGGCGCACTGGAATGACTTCTTGTCTCCACCGTTGCTCTGTCTGTCCGCTGTCTACCCGCTTACTCACCTGCTCCAGAGGAGACACTGGAGGGGGAGCACCTCACCCAGGCACTGCTGAGGCAGGCAGCCCAATCAGAAACTGTGGGGAATGGAGGAAGGCCAAGGCCATGCCTGGAAATGCACCAGCAGCAGCCTTGGAGCCTGGCAGATGCCTTGGAAGGGAGGTGGGGCTCAGGCAGCAGACTGCACAAGGGAACAGACCAGAGGAAGAGGCCAGCAGCAGCTGGGGCCTTCTGGGGCCTGTGCAAGCAGACAGAGCATACTCTTAAAACCCCAGGAAAAGGTGGGGCAGAAGAAGCACACACTGCCCTGGGAACGTTTTGCTGGTTACAGAAGTGGGCAACCAGTACATAACAACATGATGAGGTCCACAGCATTTAAAGTGAGGTCATCATGCTTCAACTATTTACATAACCCTCTTCCAACTCTACACATCGACATCACCAGATGGGAAGCATTGAAATCAGATTGACTATATCATTTGCAGTCAAAGATGGAGAACCTCTATACAGTCAGTAAAAACAAGACCTGGAGCTGACTGTGGCTCAGATCATGAGCTACTCATTGCAAAATTCATACTTAAAGACAGTTGGGAAAACCACTAGGCCATTCAGGTTTGACCTAGATCACATCCCTGATGACTGGATAGAGTGCCTGAAGAGCTATGGACAGCGGTTCGTGACATTGTACAGGAGGCAGCAATCACCACCATCCCAAAGAAAAAGAAATGCAAGAAAGCAAAGTGGCTGTCTGATGAGGCATTACAAATAGCAGGGGAAAGAAGGAAAGTGAAAGGCAAAGGTGAAAAGGAAAGATTTACCCAACTGAATGCAGATTTCCAGAGAACAGCAAGGAGACATAAGGAGGCTTTCCTGAATGAACAATGCAACGTAATAGAGGAAAACAATAGAATGGGAAGGACTAGAGATCTCTTCAAGAAAATTGGAGAAATCAAGGGAACGTTCCCATGCAAAGCTGGCCATGATAAAGGACAAAAATGGTAGGGATCTAAGAGAAGCAGAAGAGATTAGGAAAAGATGGCAAGAATACACAGAGGAACTATACAAGAAGGACCTCGATGTCCTTGACAACCACGACGGTGTAATCACTGACCTCGAGCCAGACATCCTGGAATGTGAAGTCAAATGGTCCTTAGAAATCATTACTAACAACAAAGCTAGGAGAGGTGATGGTATCCCAGCTGAGCTATTCAAAGATTATGCTGTTAAAGTGCTGCACTCAATATGCCAGCAAATTTGGAAAACGCAACAGTGGCCACAGGATTGGAAAAGGTCAGTTTACATTCCAAACCCAAAGAAGGGCAATGACAAGGAATGTGCTATCGCACAATTTCAATCTTTTCACATGCTAGCAAGATGTGCTAGCAAGCTAAAGATCCTACAAACTAGGCTTCAGCAGTATGTGAATAGAGAACTGCCAGAAGTACAAGCTGGGTTTCGAAGAGAAACCTGTATAAGGGTCAAGAAGCGACAGTTAGAACTGGATATGGAACAACTGATTGGTTTAGCATCGGAAAAGGAGTGCGACAAGGATGTATATTGTCACCTTATTTTATTTATATGCAGAGTACATCATGCGAAATGCCGTCTTGGATGAATCACAAGCCAGAATTAAGATTGCTGGGGAAAAGATCAACAACCTCAGATATGCAGAAAATACCACTCTAATGGCAGAAAGTGAAGGGGACCTAAAGAGCCTCTTGCTGAAGTTCGGAGAGCGCAAACTGGGCTTGAAGCTCAACATCAAAACAACTAAGATCATGGCATCCAAACCCATCACTCCTTGGCAAACAGAAGGGGAAGTTGTGGAAGCAGTGACAGACTTCACGTTCTTGGGATCCAAGATGACTGCAGCAATGAAATTAAAAGACACCTGCTCCTTGGGAGGAAAGCGATGGCAAACCTAGACAGCAGAATAAAAAGTAGAGACATCACCCTGCGAACAAAAGTCCGTATGGTCAAAGCAATAGTATTTCCAGTAGTAATGTATAGCTGCGAGAGTTGGACTATAAGGAAGGCCAAGCGCTGAAGAATATGCTTTTGAATTATGGCGCTGGAAAGGACTCTTGAGAGTCCCTTGGACTGCAAGGAGATCAAATCAGTCAATCCTAAAGGAAATCAACCCTGACTGTTCCCTGGAAGGCCAGGTACTGAAGCTGAAATACTTTGGCCACCAAATAAGAAAGGAACACTCACTGGAGAATACCCTGATGCTGGGAAAGATTGAAGGTCAAAGAAGAAGGGGACAGCAAAGGATGAGATGGTTAGACAGTGTTATCGAGGCAACGAACATGAAATTAAGCAAACTCCAGAGCACGACAGAAGACAGGAGGGCCTGGCGTGATGTGGTCCATGGGGTCACGAAGAGTCGGACTCGACTGTGTGACTGAACAACAACAAACCGCCAGATACATATATACACTTTTGAACCATAAACCTATGTTCACATTTAACAGTTGCCTCTGATAAAAAATTATGTCAAAAATGCCCACTGATTTGTTATCACATGATTCTCTTGCAATCAGTTAGGCTTTCCTCTCTCTCTCTTTTTTTTTTGGGGGGGGGGGAGTCATCTTTCTCTGTTCCTGTCCCTTCATTACTCACTTGATTATATTCTTTTTCTGACAGTGAACCAATGATTTTCCAGATAGCCATTTGCTATCTTCTGAAGAATATTCCATAAAAAAAAAAACCCAAACACAACAACAGAGAGTTGAACCAGTATAATTATAAATCAGGATTTTTTAATAAGTAATTTGTTAACATGTTTATCCCTAAACGGCACAGCATCTTTCTATTAGGTTCTGCACAGTATAATGAACCAAATCTCATAAGCACAAAGATGCTACTTGTCTTACATATTCAAATCCAATATATTTTATTCTTTCAAAAGCTCAATGGCTCTATTTGTACCAATTTAATATTGCAATGTGTATACAAAACAATGTGATAAATACCAGCCTCTCAAGCCTAAAAGCTGATTAGTTATTTAACATGCTTTGTTTTCTGAATAGTTATTTAACATGCTGTGTTTTCTGTACTAGAGGGCTTAATTTAAAAGACACTCCTCACAGGATATTTTTTGGGGGTGGGGAGGGGGAGTGTCCCAACTAATCTAGGATGAAGTTGCCTTTATAAAAACCCTCACTCTCCATCTTTGGGACACTTTTACCCATCTCAACCACAGTGGAAAGTTCTTGGGCTCAACTGCAAAGCACACACTGCATTGCAGCAGATCTATTCCACTGTACAGAACATCTGCAATGCAATACATTACACCTGAGTGCAGGCAATGGACTTGGCCACACATGCCATAAAATATTTTCACAAAATAATTCTACTTCTCTACAGCACAGCAAATATAGCATTAAGCTTAAGATATTATTAAATGTTTACAACTGAGTTAACTAGAAGATTCTGTTCATGCATATATACATGTCCCTAGACAATAAAGTCTGCAGGCAAAATCACTATTGATATAAGATGAATGGCAATGGTTTGGTCAGGTGTATACACACAGATCTCCACAACAAGCAAATACGGTAATTCTGCTGAACTCCCTAATGTATAGACGACAGAATATTTGTTATGATTGACAGCAAACTCGATGTCTATCTTTATGTTTATGGATCATGACAGTGCCACAAAGTTCCTTTTCTGGAAGCATGTCCTGTAAGAGTGCCTGTCTAGGAAAGCTCTCATTTTTTGAAAAACCATTGGTGAGGGCTGACCCATTACATGTGCATCAAGTATTACTTCATTATACTGCTTAATTTCAGCAATAAGAACAGACATCAGTTTCTTGTATTTATAGTAAGTCACGCACAGAATTGACTGAAAAACAGCCAATCCCTCAATGGAGTCATACATTTGCCATGCCAATGATATTCTTTGTATGGAGGAAAAGCAGTCATTCCCTTCTGCTAAGCAGAGAACATCACATGTAACATGGGCGTACCATTCAAACCCAACTAAAACAGCAAAACTGGGGAAATAACTAACCCCCCAGAATGGTTTTCCCATGGGAAAATGACGGGGAGGCTGAGCCCCTCCTATCACCATGGCACCATTCCAAAGCTGTTTGGTGTCTGTCTGTCTGTCTCTCTCTCTCTCGCTCTTAAAAGAAGCTGTCCCTTACAGCTTCTGTATGGCTGTGGGTTAAAATCTAGTTTGGCTCCTGGAGATTTCCTTTAGTCACCATGGCGAGTAGCCCTGGATGGACCTATTCACCATTAATCTGCCTGATCTCATTTTAAACCCATCTATGTTTGTGGCCATCATTACATCCACTAGTAGTGAATCCCACAATTTAACGTAAAGCACTTCCTTTTGTGTCTCCTGACTCTCGTCCGTCAATTTCATTGCATGCTTCTGCCAGTCATCATTTTCCAAAGTGAAATGCCCCAATCTCTGTAACCTTTCCTCACAGGAATGGTGCTCCAACTGCTTAATCATATCGGTTGCCCTCTTCTGTACTCTTTTCAGTTCTGCAACGTCTTTTTTGAGATATGTCAAATACAACTGTACAAGTGGGGACCTGCAATATGGGAATCCCTCTCCCGACCTAAAGTAACATCGCTGCTGCTACCCTTGGGGCTCTTGCCCCCCAATCAGCAACTGCCTGCCAGATAGGCTTGCCAAGTCCCCCCGGGGGGCGGGGAAACCCCCACCCCAGAGGCCCGTCCCCCGCCGCCAGCAGATCGGGGCCCGGGGGGAACCCCACCCCGACATGCACGTCACCCAGAAGTGACGCGACCACGCCAGGCACGCTGGGGGCGGGGCCATGGTCATCCGAGGGAAAACTTGGGAAGTCAGTAATTTTCTGAGGAGCACCATGACTGATTCTATATGTTGACAAAGTAGCATACAATAATACTCATAAACAATGCCCCACTGGTGTGAGAATTCTGCCAGTAAATGTCAAGAAGAAGAGATTTTTTAAAAATTGTACAGTATATCAATTTATCTTCTGGTATGCAATTTACAGCATACATGCTTAGTAGGGGCAACCTTTATAACACTCCAAAATTGTGTTCTTTTTTTAATTCTTAACTGTTTCCCAGGGATGAAAATGATACCATGTTTCCTATGCCGTCTCCCATCATTTACGTCCCTCCTTCTGTTACATTACATTGTGTAAGAAACAGTCATCTAGTTATACCTCCCTTCACCAAGGCTTGTCAGTATGCTGCAATTCCTCAGCAGTATAGAAAAATGAGCAGAGACCGTGGTAAGGTGGTAACATGCAGAGGGATTTCAGGTGTCTTGTTTAAAAACAAAGCAAAAGAAAAGAAACTAAGTTTACAGTTCGTATGATTGCAAAGATGTGCATGAAAGCATTTGAGCAATCCCTGCCAAACTCTCAGGAAAAAATTTTTTTGCTTCAGTGTGCTAGCTCCCTCCCATGTAGCAAAGACAGCCGAAAGAAAATTAGACAAAAGAGCAAAAGTAGAATAAATTGGCCAAAATAAGAGAAACTGTACAATTTTATTACTGTATAACTTATGCATGCTGCAGAACTCCACTTCTCTTTGCACATAATTTAGAGTACGCTAAAAATAAACTAAATTCCACGCCCAGGCAAAGTATACACAACCATAGGATTGTTGTACAGATAAAATGGAGGAGAGGAGAATAACCCACTTTGGGTCCCCACTGGGGAGCAAGTCGGGGTATACACAAAAACAAACAAATAAATTAACCATGACTTTATCAGTCAGAAGAATCAAATAAGCCCACAAGAGATTCAAGGAAGTAAGACATGAAAACTGGGAGTCCTACCCACAGTTAATGTATAGACTGGGGAAGGCCTATGATTTATGGACTGAAGTAGCTGCAGTGAAGACGCTAGCTGATGTCAAGGCTCTAATGTGTATCAATCGGTTCTTGACTCTAGTTCCTGAACACATTAGGTGCCCTAATCCTTGACCGTAAACAATTATGATCTGCAGAATGTACATTGCTGTCTTGGTTTCAGCATTACCGTTCTGTGAAATGTTACCAATGTGGGGACTTCACAGAGTTACAGTGCCAGATGTGTGCTTCTAAGAGGTACCACAAAGCAGCCAGACCCCATGGGACTTAAGTTCTAAATAGAACTCTGCATCTCTTTCATGGAAAGGTGGCATAAAAATGACTTAAATAAGTGAGAAATAATAAATATACTAAGGCCTCCCACTAACATTATCAGCGACAGTGATCTACCTGTTTGAAACGGGAAGCCTCAAACCCCAGCTGTAAATGGGGCAAGAGCCTTCACCAGTACTGGCTGCTCAGTTTTGCAATCCTCACTGGCAAACAACAGAAAAGTTCTGTAAGATTACATGTGCAGCTTCACTGGAGATGTAGCAAAATGGAAGTAACAGCTACTGCTTCTAGGCCTCACTCATACTTTCACATCAAAGGAGGAGCACATATATACTTTTTGTTAAAAAAGTGGATTTCAAGAGCCACATCTGTCTCTGACTTGCACATTTAGAACATATAGTGTTAAACTCGGGTGATGGGAAATGCACAGAGAGGGCACTTAAAACCACAGAGGGGGTACTTAACATTTATACCTAAGGGAGACAAGCAAACCTCCTTGCCAGGTGACAAACAGGTCTCACTGCAGAGCCCTGACAGGAAGCCCATCTCTGGAGACTCACAGTAAAGGAGCCACTACGCACTGAAGGGTAAGCAGGGGCAGGGATCCAGCAGGCTTGGCTGGAGTCCACCCCCACCTCTCCATCCTATTCGCATGCATCCTGTGTGCCGCCTTGAAAATGAAGGTTCCTGCCGTCAATGTCAGCAGTGAGTGTGTACAGGACCAACCTGACCAAGGGGATCGCAGGCTGGGATCCCAGGCTGGGTCAGTCTTTAAGATGCCACTGGGTCGCACTTTTGTTTAGCTATAAAATATCACAGATTCAATAAGATCTTAAAGACTGATGACATGTAGTTCACTATGAGCTTTCATGTATTGCAGTTCACCTCTTCAGACATGTTACAGATAGCTGCAACAGACTGCCATGGCCACCCCTCTGCTGTCCCCACCCCCTTCCCTGCCATGCCTTCTGCTGGCTTCTGTGCAGCTCACACAGATCAACCAAGGGGACATGTGTCTGTTCTAGCCAGGAAGGGGCTGGTTCCTGGATCTCACACTTCCCAACAGCACTGCTGGCATCTGGTGAGCCATACCTAAAATTGGTATGGGCGCATGGGGGGCTCAGGGCAGATGGGGTGCAAGAGTGCAGCACAGCAGGATTGTGAAGGTATGTCTCATCAAAAATGATGGCTGACCTGTTCACCCTTTTGTGGTTTGCAGGGACAAAACATCAGCTCTGACACTGTTCCCTGCCTTTGGGGTCTGAGCCAAGAGCCTTGGCCATGCTATCCCGGGGCCTTTCCGCTAAGCCACGCCTCTCTTTGCCATGGACCCCTATGGCTGGTGGTGACATCAGGGCTGCAGCAGGGTGCCTAATAACTGATGGAGTGTCTCGTTTACATTTGCCTTCCTGGCCCAGTTGTTAGGAAGCTGGTCTTGGGTGTGGGGGCTGTGGATCCAAGCTCGGTCTCTGTCTTCCTTTTTTCTTTTTCAGGGGAAGGGTCTGTGTGGTTTGGAGCAGGGACATTTGTGTGTGGACAGTAGTTTTGCTGCCACTCAGACCCTTGTCAGGGGGATAGGTGGGAGCCTTTCCCCTGTGAGCTATGAGAGTGATGCTGTAGCCACATGCCTCTGCTGGAGTTGAGCTGCCACTGGGTCTTCCCTCCCTGTCCTCTGGTGCTCGGGGTGGTGGTGGTGGTATTCAGAGGTGACCACATCAGCAAATGGTGGTTGGCTGAGCCTGTGTGTGCCACTCAGAGGGACATCATCGGGTGTTGCCAAGGTTGCTATGAACTCCGGCACGCTTACTCTGAGATCTGTGCCTAGCAGAGGGAGGGGGCGTTGTTTGTTCCCCCTATGCAGCGTCCATAGGGATCGGACCAGCACCACAGGTATTTCATCCACCTCCACTACAGGAGTGCTCAGGATTGGTCCTCCTATAAACCATATCAGAGAAGAGGAAGAGAAACAACTACCACATTATTGAGGGGGGAGAGAAAAAGGAACTTCAGGTTTAGTAGCTATACTTCCAACAGCACCCACATCCATATTTCTGCAGATTCATTTTGCCCCCACCCCACTACGTATTACAGTCAGACTCCGTTTACTGAAACTATACTTCCGAAACAAATGCTGCATTTCTAAAATTAGAGACAGTACGGTGCAGTGACTAGCATGCTGGACTAGCTGCCGAGACTCAGGTTCAAATCCCTGTTCATCCATGAAACTCATGCACTGGCCTTGGACTAGAGACCCTAGCATCATCTAACCTACCTCAAAGGATTACTGTGAAGATAAACTAGTTTTCAGTCACTTAATGAAGCTCAGGACTGAAGTAAAGAACTAAAGACAGATTCCAGGCCTATATTTTCGTGAGACTTGATTCAAAGCAAACTTTTTCTCTAAAAACTATTCCATACCCCAGACGTCCCCCAACATCACTGGACCTGTAGTCACTTTGGGTATTTCTGAGTGGTTGCAACTTGCCACTATAAAATGCCTGCCATGGAGTACCAGGGCCAATCACAAACAATGGGAAACCAAACATACTCCTTTGATGGAGGCCACTGTTTCTCCCAGCAATCAACAAAGGATATGCCTCCTGGCCTCCCACTCTAGGAAGCAGATACAAGACAAGACTGGCTTTTTTGCATGGGGGAACAAGAAAACAGGAACCAGAAAACACATCGAAAAGCACCACATTGGGGGTGGCTGCTGTACTCCCATAAACCTTTACCATGTCTCATTTTTAAAGGCCACTTAAAGCAGTTTGCAACTGGATAAGAAGTGTGAGAGTAGGCAAATGGAACTGAATAGGATTTAACTCAAATGAAAGTTTTGCCCTGGACCCATTTTCAGTCCTGAATTCAGATATCAGAAGTAGTAAGAGACTCAAACCTTGACCTAGGTAGCACAGGCTAGCCCGATCCAGCCAGATCTCAGAAGCTAAATGGGTCGACCCTGGCTAGTATTTCCATGGGATTCCTCCATCAGCCAGGGTTGTGATGCAGAGGCAGGCAATGGCAAGCCCACCACTCAGCGCCTCTTGCCTGGAAAACCCTCCGGGGTCACCATACATCAGCTGTGACTTGACAGCCTTTTCCACCACAAGAGAATCAAAGTATCCATACCATGCCTGTTGCTGACATGAACAACACAGGCCCCCGTGTTTTGTTGTTGGTTTTGGTACCTGTAACACCTCTAGGACACATAAAAATCCAACAGGTTCAGCTTTCACTGACAGGGGGGGGGAGTTTAACCTGTTGATTTGCTGTTTCTCGGGTAGCTGCTAATGCTACAGGAGTACAGGAGAAAAAGGTGGGGCTACCCTAGGCCAAAGCCTGCCCCAATCCACGTGGTTTTGGGAAGGAGATGGGGGGGGGGGTCGACCTCGAGTGCATATTATTGCCGCAAGCCGCTTCTTTTTCTCCCCCCACTTCCCAGGGCCTTCTTTTCTGTCTTCCTCCACTGGAAAGCAACTCCCCGGAAGCTCTGCGCCTCCCAGAACTAAGCCCCGGGTCGGTGCTAGGACCCACTGGGAATCCCCGCGTCCAGGCCGCAGCGCCAGAGCCTGCCCCCCTCGCTCGGCCTTTCCCTCCCCGATAAGGCCGGCCGCCGGGCGGTACCTGGCGAAGCAGCACTCGCAGTGGTTGCCTCTCTCGTTGACGGTCAGCACGCAGGTGTAGGCCGGGCAGGAGAAGAGCAGCTCGCCCACGGCGAAGTGGCGCAAAGCCCGCAGACCTCTGCCCCTACCCGGGCTCTGGAACCGCTCCAGCCCCAACTCGGAATTGTCCCCGGAGCGCATTGCCCTCGCTGCGGCAGTCGCGGCCGTCTTCGCAGGAGCTCCGTGGCGGTGGCGGCGGCCTCTCCCGTTGCTATTAATGGAACGCGCTCACCCGCAACGCCCGGCCCCAGCCAGCCAGACCCCGCAGCACTTACATGGGCATGGGCAGCAGCCGCCGCCGCCGCCGGCTCCCTGGGAAAAGCGCGCCGGGAGCCCGCTGGGTCCTAGAGCCAGCAACAGCTGCTCGCGCTAAGCGGTGGGTGAAGCGCCTTGGTGCCTCCGGGGTGCTGCAAAAAGGAGGCCCGTAGGGAGTGGCTTTGAACCAGGGGGGTAAAGCTGTAGCGGGGGCCCCCGAAAGAACAAGTGATAAGAATAGCCTCGTGGCAAAGAGTTAGGACGCGCAGTGTTCCCTCTAAGCTGAGTTAGTGTGAGCTAGCTCATAGTTTTTAAGCCTCCGGCTCACACAGTCTTGTCTTAGCTCAGGAAGGATGGCCCCAGAGCAAACTAATTTATGCAGGAGCCAAATCGCTCGCTCATAGCTTTAATGCCAGTAGCTCACAAAGTAGGATTTTTGCTCACAAGACTCCACAGCTTAGAGGGAGCCTTAGTTAGGAGGCGCACCTGGTTTAAATTTTATGTCCATTATGAACTCAGCAGGTGGCCAAAGCACTGTAACCATTGAGCCTCCTTCCCGTTTCAATGTGGGGATAATTATTAAACCATCCCTTATGAGTCCAGTCCAATATTGGTCCATTACATCCCTTGTTAGCCCAGTCAAGTCTCATAGCATCCTTGGCTCCCGTTATAGCTAATGGGCCCTCAATTATTTTCACTGAATATTTTCTTCTTGTTTATGTATTTTCTCCCCCATGGGCACCCAAACCAACTTACAACAACTATTCCTCCCTCTTCCATTTTAATACTTCCCTAATAATGCTACTGTTAAAGGGATTTTGAGAGGATTGCAGAAATAACACCTGACATTTTTTCTGCTCAAGAGGTGCCATAGGTGTGCTACATATTATGTTTATTAGCATCTCTGCTGGAACATTTTAAGTGCTGTGAGTTTTACAGTCTTTGTGATCTCTAAAGTAACACTAAATTGCAGGTGGAGAGTCTGAAACTGAGAGAATATTGAGGCCACCTAAAAAGTTCATAGCTAAAGTGAGATTGGAGCTGTGATATTCCTGGTTTGGTGTTTTACACATTTTCAGTGGCACTGTTTCCTATTTATTTCTTCACCAATTCTAATATGATATTCCGGCATTAAGAAGTTCTATGAACCCACCCTGACAATTTATGCTTCCAGTCCCAGAATACAAGCAATGTTCCCTCTAAGCTGTGGAGTCTTGTGAGCAACAATTCTACTTGTGAGGTAGTGGCATTAAAGTTATGAGCGAGCAATTTGGCTACTGCATAAATTAGTTTGCTCTGGAGCCATCTTTCCTGAGCTAAGACAATAATGTGTGAGCCAGAGGCTAAAAACCTGTGAGCTAGCTCACACTAACTCAGCTTAGAGAGAACACTGACAACCCTGCTCTTTCAGGGATAGTACATCTCCATCCAGAACAAGTTCTACACCTGTTCCTCTGTCAGATCTCCATGCAATCTATAGCATTTCCATTTTGTTTTGGATTAAGTTTCAGTTTGTTGAAGTTCATCTAGGCCTTCACAACCTCCAGCACTAGCTAAGCATTTTCATTTCTTCCCTAGATGGAAAGGACGGATAGAACAGAGTATTATTTATGTACTGGTGACCATTGACTCCACAATCTCCTCAGTATTTTCATGGGGAATGAGATGCTTGAGGAAACCAATGAATCAGTTGCCAACCCCCCTCCCAGTCTGTAATGAACAGACTGGCATAAAAGACACTAGATATATTCAACCATCATGTCCGTATATTATTGATCTCAAAGTGTAACTGTAAATAACATAATTGTGACAATAAACACAATTAATAAACATTCATGAAATAATTGTGATTATTAAGATACATGAAGTTATTTTCATCGTTATAAAGTGATTGCTGACAAGAACCTCCGGATTGAGTTCCGTTTCGTCTCTTCGTCTGAACAAACCTTCAATATAAAACAATTTGTACACATCAACATAAATATGTTTTTCAAAGGTTTTTTTTGAATTTTTTACAAAAAAATTTACAGAAAAAAGATCCATGGTTAAATACCTCCAATTAGGGTTTCAAACAGTCCTATTATTTTCCTAGCCGTGATTTCTGCGTATCATACAAACATCTTCAAGTAGTGTTAATCAGTAATCTACAGGAATACACAGGAGTGCCAAGCCAGGTGCCGCCATCACCCTCAGCTTGCCATATGCATTGTGCACCAAGACAGACACTGCCTCCCTCACTTCATACAGGGTTTGGGTGGGCCAGCTGTAGCTTCCCCACTTTGCACAGGGTTTGGACAGGACAGGCATCACCTCCCCTCCCTTGCCTCACACAGGCTGGGCACTGCCCCCCTGCCTCATATGGGGCTCACAAGGGCCAGGCATCACCTCTCCATCTTGTCTTGCAGAGGCAAGGCACCACCTCCCCTGCATCACTTTGTGTGGAGCTGAGGCAGGCCAGGCACCACTTCCCCTGCCTTGACTCAGGTGAGTTGGGTGCTGCCTCCCCCACCTTGAACAGGGCTTGAGTGGGCCAGACTCACCCTTCTGTCAAAAAGCTGGCTGGCAGAGATGTGGGGTGCATTGGACCACTAGGAAGCATCCTAGTGCTCTGAATGGCTAATCTGTCCTGCCTGTGAGGCTACTGGCCCAAGATCAACCAGTGAGTTTCCATCGCAGAATGGGGATTTGAGGTCCTAGTCAGAAACTCCAACCACTGCTCTCTTTTGTGGGGTGGCTGCTGTTGAACAGTAGCGCTCAGCCCAGCCTAGCTGAGTCATGCAGGTCGGGTGGTAGCAAGTTTTCCAGTGGTCCTATCAGGCATGGCCCTGATGAGTGCTCCCTCAAAGGCAGCACAGGGGGGGGGGGACCCGGGGGGGGGGGGGGACCCCTCCGCCGCCTTTTATTTGAAGATGGTTTTATTCATGACAGCATTGATTAATTTAAATTCTTCTGTCTACCGGCGGTTTTCAATTATTGATTTTAAATTAGTGGTTTTATGTAATTTACTGTGTTTTATGCTGTTTTATGGGTGCTGTGGTAGCTCAAGTGGTTAAGATGCTGAACTGCAGGCTGTGGAAGGTCAGTAGTTCAGCAGTTCGAGACCCAAGTGTGTCGCATGACGGAGTGAGCTCCCGTCTCTAGTTCCAGCTCCTGCCCACCTAGCAGTTTGAAGCTAAGAAATTCAAGTAGATAAATAAGTACTGCTTCAGTGGGAAGGTAACAGTGTTCCGTGCGCCTTGGTGTTTAGTCATGCCGGCCACATGACCACGGAAACATCTTCGGACAGTGCTGGCTCTTCGGCTTTGAAACGGAGATGAGCACCACAACCCTAGAGTCGGATTCGACTGCCTTTCGAGCAAGGGAATCTTTACCTTTACTATGCTGTTTTATATTGTAAGCCACCTTGAGTTCCTGTAAGGTAGAAAGATTACTAATAAATGTCTTAAATAAATAAATGCTGACAGAAACAAAGCCTGGAAGGCTGACAAAACTATTGTGATTGCCTAGCAATGGCCATTGAAGTCATCCATGTCTTAAACTTCTTATATCATTTTGAGGGGAGGGGTGCTAAGTCTTCAATGTTTGGAGGGGTTTTTAGGTTTCAGATTTTTCTGCAAACCTAGGGCATTTTTCAGGGTTGTTGAAAGATCTTTCTCATCCATTCACAGCTCCAGTCACTGGATTTAAGTATTCTCAAATTTGGTCAGCTTGAGAATTAGAATATACAAGTGGGGCCTGTGAGACTCATGGAGGGATACCATCCTTCCCCTCCCCTTGCCTGTTCAGCTGAGGTGTGGCTCCTTACCTCACCCTGTCGCCAACTCATATTGGCATTCTCAGCATCTGCTGCCAACCCTGTTCCCAGTGCAGCTTCCAGCTTCCACTGCTGCTGCTGCTAGGCCTGGCATAAGAACATAAGAGAAGCCAATGCTGGATCAGGCCAATGGCCCATCCAGTCCAACACTCTGTGTCACACAGTGGCCAAAAATACCAGGTGCCATCAGGAGGTCCACCAGTGGGGCCAGGACACTAGAAGCCCTCCCACTGTTCCCCCCCCCCAAGCACCAAGAATACAGTGCATCCCTTGCCCCAGACTGAGAGTTCCTATCTGTACTTTGTGGCTAATAGCATAGCTCTCAACCTCTGTGAGTCTCTACCCCCCCCAGTACTTTTTAATGTGTTCAGAGTTTTCTGCAAACCGGGGGGGGGGGGGCTAACTTTGCAGAATTATCTGTTTTTAAGTATCCACAGATGGGGCCACATTTGATTATTTATTACAATCTAAGAAGGTAACTGACGTTGGGGTACTTAAAATGCCAGCCATTTATATCAATAGACTTCCTGATCAGAGTTTGTGTATGCATAAGGGCTGTACCCATGGAAGAGGATCTCCACAGATTGGGTGAGTGGTCAACAGTGTGGCAAATGAAGTTCAATGCAGGCAAGTGTAAGGTGGTGTGCACTGAAACAAAAAAAACCCCTACTTCAAATATATAATAATAGGGTCTGAACTTTAAGTCATAGAGCTCAATGAAATTATCAATCCAGTATGCTGCAGCAGTGAAAAAGGCAAACTCTATGCTGGGGATTATTAGGAACTGAATTGAAAATAAAATGGCCAATGTTATAATGTCCCTGTATAGATCTATGTTGCAGCCTCATTTGGAATACTGTGTGCAGTTCTGGTCACTGTATCTGACATTGCAATACTGGAAAAGTAGGACAACCAAGATGATTAGGGGGGTGGAGCACCTTTCCTATGGGGAAAGTCTAAAGAGTATGGGACTTCTCAGTTTAGAAAAAAAAGATGACTAAGGCAGGACATGATAAGAGGTTTATAAAATTAAACACAGGGCAGAGAGATTGGACAGAGAACTTTATTCTCTGTCACCCAAAATACTAGAACTTGTGAACATCCAATGAATTTGATGGGCAGTAGATTCAGGCTGAACAGAAAACATGGAATTTGCTTCCAGAGGAGGTAGTGATAACCATAGGCATAGACAGTTTTAAAAAGGGATTAGACAGATTCGTGGAGGATAGGTCTATCAGTGGCTACTAGCCTTGGTGACAAAGGGGAACCGCCGCATTCAGAGGCAGTAAACCTCAGTGCCACAGCATAGGCTTGCCAAGTCCCCCCCGGGGGGCGGGGAAACTCCCGCCCCAGAGGCCCGTTACCCACCAGCGGCGGATTGGGCCCTGGGGGAACCCCTCTATGTTTTTCCCTCGGATGACCGCGGCCCCGCCCCCGGTGCGCCCGACGCAGCCGCATCACTTTCGGGTGAAGTGGTTGCGGCGCACGCACGCGTGCACTCCCATACCACGGCTGGAGTCCCCCGCTGTGCATACAGCGGGGACATGGCAACCCTACCACAGCAATATATTTAGCCCTAAACTGTATAAGCAAATTCAGAGGTTCCTCTCAAGGGCCACGTGCACACTAATACTACTTTTAAGCCCTTAATAGATAAAGGTCCAGTGTGTTAATGCTAGGAATGGTCAATGAATAATTTCACATTCATTTCCATGGGATTTATGCAAGCCAGACAAAAGGAAATACTTCTGTACTCAGTAAATGATTAAAGTGTGGAATTTGCTGCTAGAGGATGTAGTGATGGCCATAGGCACAGACAGCTTTGAAAGGGGTTTAGAGAGATTCATGGAGGATAGGTCTGTCAGTGGCTACTAGCCTTGGTGACTAAAGGGAACTTCCACATTCAGGGGCAGTAAACCTGAAGGAAAGGCCTGCCTCCAGAGTAACCCTCCAGAGTAATCATGTAAGACAGGGTACTGGACTAGATGAACCACTGGTCTGATCCAAGAGGGCTCTTCTTATGTTCTTACCAGTAATTTGAACTGAACCCAGTAACTGGTCATAAGAACATAAGAGAAGCCAGTGTTGGATCAGGCCAATGGCCCATCCATTCAAACACTCTGTCACATCATGGCCAAAAATACCAGGTGCCATTAGGAGGTCCAGCAGTGGGGCCAGGACACTAGGAGCCCTCCCACTGTTGCCCCCCCAAGCACCAAGAATACAGAGCATCACTTGCCCCAGTCTGAGAGTTCCTATCTATACCTTGTGGCTAATAGCCACTGTTGGACTTCTGCTCCATATGCTTATCTAATTCCCTCTTGAAGTTGTCCATGCTTGTAGCCGCCGCCACCTCCTGTGGCAGTGAATTCCATGTGTTAATCACTCTTTGGGTGAAGAAGTACTTCCTTTTATCTGCTCTAACCCGATTGCTCAGCAATTTCATTGAGTGCCCACGAGTTCTTATATTGTGAGAGTAACCAATGGAATGACTGCTGAATGAATATGATATGCATGCTCTGCCTGGTTCCCGATACCGACTGAGCTGCAGTATTCTGTTCCAAATCGATTTTCCAGGTTGACTTTTTAGCTGTCTTTTTGTGGCCTGTATGCTTTTGTTTTTATGACTAGTGCTGTTTTATTAGGACTGCATTTCACTTCTGGTTACATTGTTCATGCCCTTTCATGGGAAATTATATAGGGAATTGTATGGCGAATTGTGTGTGTGTTTGTGTGTGTGTACAATTATATAGCTGGTTTTTATTGTCGGGTTTTATACTGTTACTGTTTGCTGAGCTGCCTCATGCAGGTCACTGAAGAAGTGGCCTATAAATCTCCAAATTGAATAAGTGCTGCCATTGAGAATGAAGGTGGTTTTAAGGAATGAGCCACGTTTTGAAAGGAGGGCTGGGAAATGGTTGGGGGGGAGAGGGTTTTCAGCACAGCTCATCCATTATCCTGGATCATTCACTGTGTGAAGATTCCATTGTGCTTCAGCATCTGAGGGTTGGCCGTTTTTATGCCCGATCCTACCTATTTATTTGTTGTCTATGAACAGGATACAAGTAAGGCTTGCAAGCTATATTGATACAAAAAACCTGCACGCAAATTTTCAAAGACAAAAGAGTGACAGGAGCACAAATGTGGTTTCAGCAGCAGATCATGATGACAGTTATTAGGTGTCAATGGGAAGCGGCAAGGGCAGCTGTTAAGTGTGAAAATGACACTGAGTGATTGGACGGCTTCAGATTCATTATTTCCGTTGATAAGAATCAGCAACCCCACAAATACCATTTTGTGTTAACTTCAGCTTGCCCTGCCATACCTATTAGAGTTTAAATCAACAAAAAACGTATGGAGTATAGCTCCAGGAGAACTTCTGGGTTGCCTTCAAATGAGCTACAGCTCTTTGATCAGCCAAGGTCTTGGTCATGTGCTCCCTGGAGAGATCAGAAAATGAATGCTGAATTCCAGGTTTGTAGACTGTCCACCTTGGTGTACACTGCAGACTGAGAAGCAAATTTGGCAAGACCTTAGATCTGTTTATCTGCCCAGGTTTAACAAAGTCATTGCATACTAATGATGGGACGGATTTCCGGTTGACATTGGTGTGATCGGGACTTCCTGCTGGAGCAGAATATGGACCTGGCGTGCATGACTGAGACCTGGGTTTGAGACGGGAAAACTGTAGCTCTCTCCCAGTTGGCTCCACCTGGGTTCTCAGTCCTCCACCAATCCTGGACCAAGGGGTGGGGAGGAGGAGTAGCTCTGTTCATTCGGGAGGCTTACTCCTTCAGGGCGCTCCTGTCACCGAGGCTCACAAGCATAGAGTGTGCTGGCTTTGTGTGGGAAGCCAGGGAGAGTTTGGCTATTTGGTTAATGTACCACCCGCCCAACGCACCAACCAATAGCTTGCCATCCCTAAGAACATAAGAGAAGCCAATGTTGGATAAGGCAATGGCCCATCCAGTCAAACACTCTGTCACACAGTGGCCAAAAATACCAGGTGCCATCAGGAGGGCCAGCAGTGGGGCCAGGACACTAGAAGCCCTCCCACTGTTGCCCTCCCCAGCACCAAGAATACAGAGCATCACTTGCCCCAGAGTCCCTATCTATACCTTGTGGCTAATAGCCACTGATGGACCTCTGCCTCATATGCTTATCTAATTCCCTCTTGAAGTTGTCCATGTTGGTAGCCACCACCACCACCTCCTGTGGCTGTGAATTCCATGTGTTAATCACTCTTTGGGTGAAGAAGTACTTCCTTTTATCTGTTCTAACCCGACCGCTCAGCAATTTCATTGAGTGTCCTCGAGTTCTTATATTGCGAGAAAGGGAGAAAAGTTCCTCTTTCTCTACCTGCTCTATCCCATGCATAATCTTATAAACCTCAATCATGTCACCCCTCAGCCGTCGTTTCTCCAAGCTAAAGAGCCCCAAGCGCTTTAACTTTTCTTCATAGGAAAAGGGTTCCAACCCTGTTATTGTTCTAGTTGCCCTTTTCAGCGCTTTTTCCAAAGCTATAATATCCTTTTTAAGGTGTGGTGACCAAAACTGTACACAGTATTCCAAATGAGGTCGCACCATTGACTTATATAGGGGCATTATGATATTGGGTGATCTGTTTTCAATACCCTTCCTAACAATCCCCAGCATAGCATTGGCCTTTTTTACTGTAGTCGCACACTGTCTCGACATTTTCAGTGAGTTATCTACTATGACTCCAAGATCTCTCTCTTGGTCAGTCTCTGCCAGTTTGGACCCCATCAACGTATATTTATATTTAGGATTTTTGGCTCTAATGTGCATCACCTTGCACTTGGCCACACTGAATCCCATTTGCCACATTAACGCCCACTCGCCCATCCTCGACAGATCTCTTTGGAGTGCCTCACAATCCTCCCTGGTTTTCACCACCCTGAACAACTTCGTATCATCCGCAAATTTAGCCACTTCACTGCTTACTCCCAACTCCAAGTCATTAATAAACAAGTTAAAAAGCATCAGACTGAGTACTGATACCAGCGGTACCCCACTGCTTACCACTCCCCACTGAGAAAATTTACCATTTATACTCTCTGTTTCCTATTAATTAACCAGTTTTTTATCCACAAAAGGACTTGTCCTTTTATCCCATGATTTTTGAATTTACTTAGGAGCCTTTGATGAGGAACTTTATGAAAAGCTTTCTGGAAGTCAACGTATCAGACCCGGTATCAACGTCAGACTGACTGGCCTGTAATTTTCTGGATCTCCTCTGGAACCCTTTTAAAAAATGGGAGTGACATTAGTTACCTTCCAGTCCTCAGAAATGGAGGCAGATTTTCATGAAAGATTGCATATTTTTGTCAGGAGATCCACAAGTTCACATTTGAGTGCTTTCAGAACTCTCGGATGTATGCCATCCGGGCCTGGTGATTTATCAGTTTTTAAGTATCAGTCATAGGACCTCCCCTCTCATCACCTCAAACTGACTCAGGTCTTTCAACACCCTTCCCGAAATCAGCGGTTCTGGAGTGGGCAAGCACTACTCATCTTCCACAGTGATTTCCCTATCAGCCATTTCCCTATCATCCTTCAGTACTCCTTTTACCCCTTGGTCACTCAAGGGCCCCACTGCCTCCCTGGCTGGTTTCCTGCTTCTAATGTATTTGAAGAAAGTTTTATTGTTGGTCTTTATGTTTTTTGCTATATGCTCCTCATATTCCCTTTTTGCCTGCCTGACCACAGACTTGCATTTTATTTGCCACAGCCTGTGTTCCCTTTTATCATCCTCACTGAGACTAGCTTTCCACCGCTTAAAGGAATCCTTTTTACCTTTTACAGCTTCCATTGCTTTTTTCTATATGTATTTGTGCCTTTCCTAACCTGCGGTATATATTTTTTCTGAGCTTCTACAATTGTAGTTTTAAATAGTTTCCAAGCTTCCCCAATGGTTTTGACCCTTTCTACTTTTCCTTTCAGTTTCCTCTTCACATGTCCCCTCATATCAGAAAAGTTACCCCTTTTAAAGTTAAAAGTGGTTCTGTCAGTCTTTTTGGCCAATTCCCTTTTTATACAAATGTTGAACTCAGTAACATTATGGTCACTGTTCCCAAGTGGTGCAATCACTTTTACATCTCTCACCAGGTCTTGGGCATTACTTAGGACCAAATCCAGGATCGCCTCTCCCCCGGTAGGTTCCGTGGCCATCTGCTCCATAGCACAGTCATTGAGAGTGTCTAGAAACTCAATCTCTTTTTCCTGACTTGAACACATATTGACCCAATCAATGTGTGGGTAGTTAAAATCACCTATTATGACACAGTTTTTTGGTCTAGCTGCTATCTTTAATTCATTCATCATTTTATAATCCTCCTCTATCTTTTGATCTGGTAGGCGATAACAAACTCCCAGTGTTAAATTTCCTTTTGGGCCCACTATTTCAACCCATAGAATTTCCAGAAGCGAATCCAATTCTCTTAGCCTCTCAATCTAGTCGAGAATTGGCATGACCGACTCTCAGCTGCCATCGACGAGATCGCTTCCAGATGCCCTCTGTTCCCTTGCTCTAGGCTGGCTCCTTGGTTTACCCAGGAGCTGAGGCTGATGAAGCGAAGGCGTAGACGGCTAGAGAGACAGTGGTGGTGTGCTCATGACAAAGCAACAAGAGCATCCTATAGGACATTTATGAGATCCTATGAGATGGCAGTCAAAGCTGTGAAGAGGGAGTTCTACGCAGCCATGATTGTGTCTGCAAGCTTACGCCCGGCCCAATTGTATAGAACAATTCAGTCTAACAGCTCTGCTACCGGGCAGACAAAATGCTAAGGAATTGGATATTGGCTGTGAGGCTTTTGCGATCTATTTTGCAGATAAAGTCTTGTCGCTCCGCCGTGACCTCCCTGCCACAGTTGAGACAGTGAGCGAACTCAAGGCTCCATGCACGTCTTCTAGTCCAATTTTGAATTATTTCAGTCCACTCAGTCTAGAGGAAGTCGACAGATTGCTCTCAACAGTACGCCCAACCACGTGCAGCCTTGAACTGTGCCCTTCATGGCTCATTAAAGCTGGCTATGAGGGGTTTCGAGGTGCCCTCAGGGATATTATTAAAAAAGTCCCTCTTGGAGGGGCTGTTCCTGGGGGCTCTCAAGGAAGCGACGGTCCACCCTCTCTTAAAAAAAATCTCTGGATACGGCTGAATTGGCAAACTATCGGCCAGTTTCCAATTTGCCCTATTTGGGCAAATCAATAGAGAAGGCGGTGGTGATACAGTTGCAGAGCTTTCTGGATGACACTTCCATGATAGATCCCTTCCAGTCCAGCTTCTGCCCAGGCCATGGGATGGAGACAGCACTAGTCACCCTCACAGACGACCTCCAGAGGCATCTGGATCTGGGTGGGATGGCGGTGCTGTTGTTGTCGGACCTGTCGGCGGTGTTCAACACGGTCGACCATCAGCTCCTGACCCACTGCCTCGCCAACATGGGGATTCAGGGGCTTGCCTTGCAATGGCTCATCTCCTTTCTCCAAGGTCAGGGACAAAGGGTGGCTATCGGGGAGCAGCTGTCCCGAAGGCACCGGCTGATCTGCGGAGTACCTCAAGGGGTAGGGCATTTCCCAATGCTATTTAACATCTATATGCGCCCCCTTGCCCAGATTGCCAGAGTGCACGGGCTAGGGTGTCACCAATATGCAGATGACACCCAGCTGTATCTGTTGTTGGGCGGTCAGTCCAACTCTACCCCAGAAGACCTGGACCGGGCGTTACAGGACGTGGCTGGATGGCTTAGACTGAGCCGATTGAAATTGAATCCGATGAAGACGGAGGTCCTGTACCTGAGTCGGAGCGGACCGGGGTTAGGGATTCCACTACTGGCCTCCGCTGGGGGGCCGCTGGTGCCAGCACCGAGGGTTAGGAGTTTGGGAGTGCTCCTGGATGCCTCCTTAACAGTGGAGGCCCAGGTAGCAGCCACTGCCAAAGCAGCCTTTTACCATCTACGGCTGATTAGGAGTTTGGGAGTGCTCCTGGATGCCTCCTTAACAATGGAGGCCCAGGTAGCAGCCACTGCCAAAGCAGTCTTTTACCATCTACGGCTGATTAGGCAGTTGGTTCCCTTCCTCGAATGCAATGATCTGACAACAGTGATCCATGCAATGGTCACCTCAAGGTTGGACTACTGCAATGCTCTCTAGATGGGGCTGCCCTTGGCGCAACTCCAGAAGCTGCAGCTGGTGCAAAATGCGGCAGCCAGGCTGTTGATGGGCCTCTCTATGCGAGAGCACATCCAGCCTGTGCTTAAGGCATTGCACTAACTGTCAGTAGCATACCGGATTCACTTCAAGGTGCTGGTTTTGACCTTTAAAGCCCTTTATGGTCAGGGACCTGCCTACCTGAGGGACCACCTTTCCC
>NW_015174857.1:325570-373163 GCF_001447785.1 Gekko japonicus
TCTCTCAGCCTCACCTACCTCACAGGGTGTCTGTTGTGGGGAGGGGAAGGGGAAGGGAAAGGGAAAGGAGATTGTAAGCCGCTCTGAGACTCCTTCGGGTTGTGAAGGGCCAGGTACAAAACAATCTCCTCCTTTTTTTCTGTCACAGGTGCCTCCATTGTAGGAAGATGCTTAACTTGCCACCTCCCACCCTTTTGTGATTCATCCAGGCCACCACAGCAGCCCTTTTATGGTGGAGCCTGTTCTCAAAATCCCAGAAGCACTCACAAGCAGCATTCACTCTAAGCTGAGTTAGTGTAAGCTAGCTCACAGTTTTTTTAGCCTCCAGCTTGCACATTTTTTGCCTTAGCCCAGGAAGGGATGGCTCCGGAGCGAACTAATTTCTGCAGTAGCCAAATCGCTCCCTCACAACTTTAATGCCGGTAGCTCACAAAGTAGAATCTTTGCTCACAAGACTCCACAGCGTAGAGGGAGCATTGCTCACCAGCTGAACAAAACTGAAGACCCCTGTGGGTTAAGTGTTAGATCGCGCTAACAAAGGAACCGTAGAGTGATTCAGCAAGTGATTCAGCTTTATTTAGAAGTAACGAACAAGCACTAACTCAGTAAGAAACCAGAACAGAAAACAGTGGGAGCTTATGCTCCTTTTAAACATAACCGGGCTAATGTAGCCACGCCTATTTACAAATAACAACCAATGAGATTGCTAGAATAAAGACCAATGGGAGTCTTTCCCTCCTAGGGAATGGTATCGTTCTGATTGGTCGCTGTTACGAAGCGACCAATAGGAAGTTCGCTCAGAGGAGCCCTGGTCTGGCTCGAAGCTTAACATGGGAGTCCTATGAGGTGATTCATGTAATCATTTCAATACATTACAATTCCTCCCCCCTAAGTTAAGCCATCATCCCAATTGTTTTATTATTTACAAACATGCAATCAACCTTTGTACATCAGTTATTCCAACAGTATTTACACTCATAGTCCTTCAGATAAGTCGGCATTTGCCGCGAACGCTGGGACCTGCGGAGCGGTGCAGGCTCCATGGGCAGACAAGGTTGTGGGTCAGAGTGGGGTTCACTACAGCCTGGATCAGGCACAGACTCGACTGGGATTTCAGCCCCGCACACAGGGTTCTGCCCTGACTCGGGGACAGTACCGGGCCTTTCGGTACTCACCGCCTGCTCTGGGGGTGTCCACTCGACATCAGGGGATTCAGCCGTCGGAGAGTCAGCGCTGTCCCTAGCCCAACGTCTCCTTAACTGATCTATGTGGCGCCGCCATATTCGACCGTCAGCTAACTGCACCACATACATTCGAGTACCCACAGAGTCGGATATAACCCCAGGAAGCCATAAGTGCCCGTTTGCATAATTTCGTGCGAAAACCTTGTCCCCTTTTTCAAACATGCGCACCTTCGGTTGCGCCGTGGTACGCTCGGATTGCTCTTCAGTGAGGTCTGGGTGCATTCGGTTCAAACGGGTCGTGAGTCTCCGCCCCATTAACAATTCGGCCGGACTACGGCCTGTAGCACTACAGGGGGTGGTGTGCTGCAGCAAAAGAAAGGAGCCCAGCCTCTGGCTCCAGTCCCCTTCGTCCATTTTACCCAGGGCCTCTTTGGCCGTCCTGACCATCCGTTCGGCTTGGCCATTAGATGCCGGATGGAAAGGGGCCGAAGTCATTTGGCGTATGCCATTACTCGTGAGGAAGAGCCTAAATTCCTCAGACACAAATTGAGGCCCGTTGTCACTGACGATGACGTCAGGCAACCCGTGGGTGGCAAAAAGTCGGCGGAGCGCATGGATCACAGCAAGTGATGTGGTCGATTTCATATGCACGACCTCCAGCCATTTGGACATAGCGTCCACCACAATTAGGAACATTTGCCCTTGGAGAGGGCCAGCAAAATCTATATGCAATCTGGCCCAGGGTTTACCAGATGACTCCCAGCCTTGGGGTGTAGCTTGTGGGGGATCGGGTCTGACTTGCTGGCATTTGGGACACCCTCGTACCCATTCTTCGATCTCTTTGTCCAGCCCCGGCCACCAGACATACCCTCTGGCCAACGCTTTGGTGTGTACCATACCGGGGTGACCCTCGTGCAGCGACTCTAACACTCTCGTCCTGAGTTTGTCAGGAACCACCACCCTGTTCCCCCATAATACACAGCCCTTAGAAATGGATAGTTCATTTTGACGGCTTTTGTAAGGGCCGAACTCCGGTTCAACGCTTCCAACCGGCCACCCCCTCCAAACCCAGTTTAATACTCGGGACAGCACGCTATCCTTGGCCGTGTGTGCTGCAATGTCCCTGGATGATACCGGGGGTCGAGGAAGCTCCTCAATTGCCAAGACCTCACAGGCGGGGGCAGGGTCTGCGCCAATGTCCGGCACCGGGCACCGGCTGAGGGCATCCGCATGCCCAATCGCTTTCCCAGGCCGGTGCTCTAAGTCAAAATCATAAGCCTGCAAAAATATCGCCCATCTAAGCATGCGTGGGGACATGATGTTTGGCAATTGCTTATCGGGCGCAAAAATCCCCAGTAGCGGCTTGTGGTCAGTGACCAGCAAAAATCGTCTGCCAAAAATAAAATCATGGAACTTTTTGACAGCCGCTACCAACGCCAGACCCTCCTTGTCTATCTGGGCATAGTTCCGCTCTGCCGCAGATAGTGATCTAGAATAAAAAGCGATAGGCGCTTCGCTCCCATCAGGCATCAGATGGCTTAAAACTGCGCCTACTCCAAAAGGTGAAGCGTCAGCAGCTAACACCAGGAGCTTGTGTTCATCATAATGCGTGAGTACGGCATTAGATGTCAGCAGCTCCTTGACTCCCACAAAAGCCTTTTCCTCGGCCTGCCCCCACTTCCATTTTGCCTCCTTGTGCAAAAGCGCGTGCAAAGGGGCCGCCACTGATGCCTTATGCGGTAAAAACGCATGATAAAAATTCAGGAGTCCTAAAAAGGATTGGAGCTCCTTCTTACTCACCGGCCTGGGGGCGTTTTGGATTGCAGATACCTTCTCATCCGTGGGGTGGACTCCCTCTGCGTCAATGCGAAACCCCAGGAAGTCCACACTTTCCACCCCGAGCGTGCATTTTGAGCGCTTAACTCTGAGACCGGCATTTTGAAAACGCCTGAGGACCTCTTTAACCCGGTCCAGTAGTTCCTGTTCAGACCCGCCCGCAATCAGCACGTCGTCAAAATAGGGCACTGTGCCAGGTACCCCCCTTAGTAGACGTTCCATGAGGCCCTGAAAAATCCCAGGTGCTACGTTGACCCCGAATTGCAGCCTGTTCACTTTAAAAGCCCCTTGGTGGGTTACAATTGTTTGGGCCTCGGCAGCCTCCGGGGTGACAGGCAACTGCTGGTATGCCTGGGCCAGGTCAAATTTGGCGAAAATCTTGCCACCCCCCAGGGAAGCCAAAATGTGGCTTATTACCGGGACCGGGTACGAATGTTGCTGCAGCGCCTTGTTAATCGTACATTTGTAATCGGCGCATAGTCGTATGGACCCATCTGATTTGACAGGGGTTACGATCGGGGTCTCCCATTTGCTGTATGGTACTGGCTCTAAAACCCCTTGCTCAACTAGTTTGTCAATCTCTTTTTCCACCTTATGTTTGAGAGACACAGGTACTTTCCGATACTTCAACCTAATAGGTTTGACTGACGGATCTAAGTCAAACGCAACCGGGGGGCCCTTGTACCTCCCCAACCCTTCGGCAAATACATCAGGGAACAGGTCGTACAGCATGCCCCATTTATTTTCAGACATCCTGTTAATCCCAGAAATACCAATGCCCAATGGCTCAAACCAATCTAACCCTAGCAGGTTAACCCGGTCTCCCTCTGCAATCAGGAATGACAGTTTAACACATTTCCCCTTATACTCAACAGTAACAGAGTCCCGTCCGGCCAAGGGAATTCGGTTGCCCTGGAAGTCGGACACTCTGGTTCCCGCAGGCTGGAGCCGCCGCCGGCTTCGGTTCGGGAACAACTGGCGCCAGGACGCGGCAGAAATCACCGTCACGGACGATCCTGAGTCCACCTCCATTGTACAGGGTCGGCCGTCGAGGAGTGGAGTCACGGTGATCTTGCCCTGGCTGCTGGTGCGATTTACGGCCGATGCGCTCGACAAGGTCGCCGTCAACTGGCAGCTTGCTTCCGATGCTGAGGAACGGGTCTTGCCTTGGGTGCTGACTGGAGTGCCCCTCTGCGCTGACCGGTTGTTAGTTGAGGGATCCTTCTTCGCTGATCTGCAGACTCTGGCCAGATGACCACGCCGCCCACACGCTCTGCAGTCGACATCACGAGCCCAACAGGAGTCGCGCTGGTGTTTCCCGCCACAACCGGAGCAAGGCTTGACGTTGGTAGTCTTCGCTGGGGTCCGCTTGCCTCGAACCGCGTTGACGTCATCATCCGCGTCTTCGCCCTCGCTGTCTCGTTGAGCGTGTATACTGGGCTCTGCCACCCGCTGGCGGACCTCCTTCGTGGACTTCTCCGCTGCTTCCGCGGCCATGGCCTCTTCGTAGGCCACTGCCCAGGTCAGGGTGGTGCGGGCGAACAGCCTCTGTTGCAGCCTTTCATCTTTGAGACCGCAGACGAGACGGTCTCTGAGGGCTTCCTCCACGTTGTGGAAATTACATGGCCGTGCGGCTTTGCGAAGGGCCGCCACGAAATCTGCGATGGTCTCGCCTCCGGCCTGGTTCCGCTTGTAAAAAGCGTGCCGGCAGGCGATCTCCGACGGTTGTGGAGAATAGTGAGCCTTAAGCTTCTCCGTGATGTCAGCGTAGGTGACAGTCTTTATATCAGTTGGGGCCACCAACGACCTGGCTATGTCGAAGGTCCCCTTCCCGCAGGAACTCAGGAGGCATGCTCGTTTCTTCGCCTCATCGGTGATGTCGTGGGTCTCCAGATGGAACTCGACCCTGGACAGGTAGGAGTCCCAGTCTTCTGAGGAGGGTTCGAAGCACTCGAACTTCTGGCTTCCAGCCATCGGGGGAGACTTGGGCACCGGAGCTGGTGGCGCCTCCGCCGGATCGGCTGCTGTGCTCTGCCCGCTTTCTTCCGAGTCCGAAGTGTGGATGTCCGCAGGGCTGCCTACCTGCTCTAACATCCCACCTTCGTCGCCAATTGTTAGATCGCGCTAACAAAGGACTCTTAGAGTGATTCAGCAAGTGATTCAGCTTTATTGGAAGTAACGAACAAGCACTAAACTCAGTAAGAAACCAAGTCAGAGGTCATTTCGGGGGGGATCGCGGGGGATCGCAGTTCCCCCGGGTGAGGTACAGGGGGCGGGGCACATGGAGATTGCTAGAATAAAGACCAATGGGAGTCTTTCCCTCCTAGGGAATGGTATCGTTCTGATTGGTCGCTGTTACGAAGCGACCAATAGGAAGTTTGCTCAGAGGAGCCCTGGTCTGGCTCGAAGCTTAACATGGGAGTCCTATGAGGTGATTCATGTAATCATTTCAATACATTACAAGGGCCTTCTCTTTGGCAGCTCCAACCTACTGGAATGAGCTCCTGGATGAGGTCAGGGCCCTGCGGGACCTCGCACAGTTCTGCAGGGCCATGAAAACGTAGCTCTTTTGCCAGGCTTTTAGGTAGGAGCTGGGTTATCATCTATGCCTGGTGCCAATCTATCTCCAGCCTGAGCCCGCTGATAATGGATGGACCAATAAATGCACTTTATTGTAATAGGGATGCCAGGTCTGGGTTGGAAAATACCTGGAGACTTTGGGGGTGGATCCAGGAGAGGGTGGGGTTTGGGGAGGGGAGGGGCCTCAGCATGGTCCAATGGCAGAGAGTCCACCCTTCAAAGCAGCCATTTTCTTCAGGGGAGCTGATCTCTGTCGCCTGAAGATCAGTTGTAAAAGCGGGAGATCCCCAGGCCCCACCTGGAGGCTGGCAACCCTATATTGTAATGATACTGCCATCGTTTTGTCAATAGTTTTAAATAACTTGTGTATTTTATATTAATATTTGTATTGTTGTTTACCTATTGGTTCTTCTGTAAGCCGCTCTGAGCCTGCCTTAGCGGGGAGGGTGGAGTAAAAATCAAATAAATAATTAATTCCATGGGTTCCAACTGAAGCAGAAGCCTTTCTGAAATAGACCCACTACCTGCTGGGCACACGCTGTAAATAATTTAGGAGATCAGCCTAGCATGGCTTGAAATATTCCATAGCTATTTTTTTTATTCCATGCAATGTATAGAACACCAACTGCGAGCAAAGCATTTTCTTAAAGGACACAGAGTTCATCATCAGCCCAGCTTGTGCTTTGTTTGATCAAAAAGCATTCTGTGCATTATGTGCCATATATATAGCATATGACACTTTCTTCCAAATGAGCCTGCCTGCCGGTTAAGACCATTATTAAAGACCTCTTTATGTGTCCCAACTACTAGCAGGGCCTGCGAAATGTTGGTGCCACTGGATTGAAAGTGCCTTCTCATAGCTGTTTGCCTGGCACCAAGTTTAAGTGCCAGGTGAGGGATTTCCCTTTCTTTTGTGTTTCCTGATTTTTTGTTGTTGTTGAAGGTTTTGTTTGTTTTCTTGCTTTTGTCTGATGAAACATTTTTGCTGAGTTTATGTTAATTTTTACTGCAGGTTTGCGTTTGTGTTGATTTTTTTATTAGAGATTTTAAAGAGTTTTAAGCTCATTTGTTTTAGTGCTGCTTGTTAAGCCCTTTTATTCCTAATAGCTTAATTGCTTATGCTGTAAATTGCTTTGAGAGCCATGGACTGAAAGCCACAGGCTATACATTTTAAAAATAATAAATGCGGAAAGTATATATTGTTGTTGTTTTAATCTTGATTCGGTACATGAGTTCTGATCAGTTTTCAGGTGCTATCTCCTGAGTACATTCACAGCATAGTCCAACAAAATTAAGCACCTTTAAGTTCCACTAATTTCAGAGAAATTTGACTGTATATGTAACTGTCCCACTGAAACCATTGGTGCCGAAAAGTGCTTGATTTGACCTCAGTCATATCCATTGTAACATAAACCAGCCAGGAATTCTGTTTTGTATACATCATTACTTGGCCATCCGATAAAAAAGGATATTTATTATGCCATTTAATTTGGTTCATCCAGCCACTTTGACAAGCGTTCAGAAAATATTTGCACCATCAGAGAAAGAAATCATATATGTGTGTGTGTGTGTGTGTGCTATTAAAAGTAAAATGTTTCATTGAATACAAACACATTCTGTTTAACAATCTGACATTTCTATAGTAATGTTCTATCCTGAATGGCTCCATTGGCACAGGGTAGGAATGGTACATCAGCTGAGTAGGAGGAGAAAGACACCAAAGTCAGTGGATTTAGAAGCCTGTAAGACTGCTTAGAATTGTGCTGTAAGATTGGGGAAACTGTGACGTTTCACTTGACAAAGAGCCCAACAGACACCCCTCCTCATGAACAGATGTCATAAAAAGGCTTGTACTCTGTGCAGAATTGAGGGCAGTGGTGTTGGAGGGGAGTTTTACGGACACCACGAACCACCCAAAAAACAAATAAAGGGGTTCTAGTTCAGATCAAGCCTGAGTTCTCCCTAAAAGCTAAAAATGACTAAACTGAAGCTATCATACTTTGGTCACCCTTTGAGAAGACAAGATTCACTGAAAAGACAATAATGCTAGGAAAAGTTGAAAGCAGTGGGAAATGAGAAAGACCCAACATGAGGTGGATCAATTCAATGAAGGAAGCCACGGCCTTCAGTTTATAAGACCTGAGCAAGGCAGTTAAGACATTTTGGAGGTCATTAATTAATTGGGTTGCCATAAGTCAGAAGCGACTTGATGGTACATAAACACATTGGCCCTTTTCAAACAGCCTTTGTAGTCCATTTTAGCAGCTGGTTGCTAACAGATTTTTTATGCCATTTCAGACACAACCGTTTTAGCAGCCGGCTGCTAACAGATTTTAATTACCTTTCCCTAGAAAGCAGGGCTGAGCTTTTTGTGATGTAAACCATTCAGTTTTCACCTCTTCTTTGCGCTTCTGAGTCATTGTAGTGTGCTGTTTAAAATGTGTGCAGCTCTTCCAACAGTGCCACTCCCCCCCCCCTTTCCACTGCATGGACTTTCTCATAATGTTCTAAGTTGAGTAGTATTGCACTAGACCAAAATAGCACTTCCCTGCTTCAGTGAAACCATTGAGATGTCTGCAGCTGTTGTTATATGGATACAGGGGAGAAAAGTAGCTCATTGGGCATTGAGTGCTCAGTGCATCGGTGATTGGTGTTACAGTAGTTGCTAACCAAAGGTGTCTCTAGCGGCTTCCTGATGTTCAGCCATTGATACAGCCCATGATTGCCCAGACAGGATTGGCTGGTAAGTGACCTGTTGCCAAGAGAATCTAAGGTGTATATCTTAGGGAGGCAAACTTCTTTTCTTTGTGGGTTGAAGGTTGGAACACTTCAGAGATGGCTCATTAACGGAATGAAATTTGCTCTATGAAAACCCCGTCCCTGTATTGCTTTATTCGGAATTGGGCCCACAACAGGTGAAAACCAGGGAGGATTGTGAGGTACTCCAAAGGGATCTGTCGAGGATGGGTGAGTGGGCATCAACGTGGCAAATCGGATTCAATGTGGCCAAGTGCAAGGTGATGCACATTGGAGCCAAAAATCCTAAATATAAATACACGTTGATGGGGTCCGAACTGGCAGAGACTGACCAAGAGAGAGATCTTGGAGTCGTAGTAGAAAACTCACTGAAAATGTCGAGACAGTGTGCGACTGCAGTATAAAAGGCCAATGCTATGCTGGGGGTTATTAGGAAGGGTATTGAAAACAGATCAACTAATATCATAATGCCCCTATATAAATCAATGGTGCGGCCTCATTTGGAATACTGTGTACAGTTCTGGTCACCTCACCTTAAAAAGGATATTATAGCTTTGGAAAAAGTGCCAAAAAAAGGGCAACTCGAATGATAAAAGGGTTGGAACACTTTCCCTATGAAGAAAAGTTAAAGAGCTTGGGGCTCTTTAGCTTGGAGAAACGACGGCTGAGGGGTGACATGATCGAGGTTTATAAGATTATGTATGTGATAGAGCAGGTAGAGAAATGTTGGATAAGGCAATGGCCGATCCAGTCCAACACTCTGTCACACAGTGGCCAAAAATACCAGGTGCCATCAGGAGGTCCAGCAGTGGGGCCAGAACACTAGAAGCCCTCACACTGTTTCCCCCCCCAGCACCAACAATACAGAGCATCACTTGCCCCAGACTGAGAGTTCCTATCTATACCTTGTGGCTAATAGCCACTGATAGACTTCTGCTCCATATGCTTATCTAATTCCCCCTTGAAGCTGTCCATGCTTGTACCCGCCACCACCTCCTGTGGCTCACCTCCCCCCCCGTCCCTTCTCCTCTGGATCCGCATTGACCCCCTTCCTTGCCCCCTCCCCCCCTTTTCGCACCCTCCCCCCATCGCTCTTTAGAGCTGTCCGGTTTGGTTCTCTTTCACACTCCAACATTCGCTTCTCTTATGTTCTTATCCAATTTAGAATGGTAATATCAAAGAGCCATTATATCAGCAGTCTGTGGACCAATCAATTCCTGTCTCTTGCATATTTGAACATTCCAAGCTCTGAAAGGCAAGCTGGACCATAAGATGCAGGAACTACCAAAGGGAAAAAAGATGAGGCAAAGCTAGCTAAGGCCCAATCTGCATCTAGAATTTGCTCTGCTGTTTTACCAAACCCACACTGGAACAGAAAAAGATGTGGCTCAAAACCACATTCAAATACCCTGGGCCAATGCAGTAATAAATGCAGAGTCACCCCTTAATGGGCATAAAATGACCATCAATCTATGCAGACGGCTACCATAAAACCGAGAGATCAAACTAATAGAAGTCTGGACATCGCCATAAAATCTGACAATCAAAGTGAACATGGGATGCAATGTAGAAGGGAATTTCTGTTCCAGTGTGGGTTTGGTAAAACAGCGGAGCAAATGCTAGATGCAGATTGGACCTAAGAATAGAGAAGGGAAGCTTATATTTGCTTCCATATGGTGGCCAACTTTCTAGCTACTCATGATGATAATAAAATTGTTTCCTAATTCATGAGGGGTGCTACCATGTAACAACATGGAGTAATTGTTATAGATATCCAATAATAAGGAAAAAGACAAATGTTACAGTTACTGGACTAATACATTTTTTCAGCATATCATACATCTGAAAAAGAGATTTTTAATCCTAGGACAGATATGAATATGTAACTGAATGATGGAATGTTTTAAGAAGCATTTTACTTAGTACCCCATATGGCTGTTAGTTAGAAAAGATTTGAAAGGATACTAATGAGTAGGTCATGGTTAACATGTCATTCCTTATGCATATCTCTTTGTGTCTGTCAAGGACAGCCCCATTAGAAAAAAAAGCTATTGATTCAAAGCTATCACACTGATGGTGTTCAGCACTTTACTGAGTTGTCTTCCATAGGGGGCAGCTGTTAAGGCACAGTTTGTTTTGTTCATCTTTGAGGCATTTTCATGCTGGCTTTTTTTTACTTCAGCAAACATTTGTGGGACCATGTGATGTTTAAGGACAAGCCACAAAAGATGGAATCTTTTTGTTTAAAGAATCAGTGGTTAGAGAGACTTATCCTCTTGTTGACACTATAAATTATTCCATCTTCCCCATCTAGCCATTTATAATAGAAACCTGATGCCACTGTCCTCCACCTGTTCTTAGCTAATAATATAATTACCCTGGCTCAAGGGCATATAAAATGGAGAATATAATACATGCTAGACTTTCATTAGGAGATATATTAAAATGAACGCCTTGACCACGTAGGAGTCAATTGGTTATTTTATTTCTTGTGTGTGTAAATGCTATTCACACACACACACACTAGTTTGAACTTACTGTAGAACTTCTCTGGAATTTTGTGTCCATTCCCTCCCACGCCCCCCAAACTACAGTAATCAATGTGCTCACAAATCAGGCAACATTATTTTACTATAAATGAATACTAAATACCCAGATGAAATGTGACACTCCCATGCTCACTTGACCCATAAAGACTTAATTTAAGGCTTAAACCAGGATGAAGCACACTGTGTAGATGACAGTGATAATCAGGGCTCTAGTCGGGGGGGAGCTCTCAGGTACGGAGCTCCGGAAGAGAACCTCTAGGGGGCGGGGCGGTCACGTGGTGAAGCCCCGCCCCCTTCTTTACCCCGCCCTCTGCTTCGATCCTCATTCCGTTTGGGAATGAGGATGAAGCAGGAGGGTAAGTAGCCGGGCCTTCTGACACACTTCCGGTGATGTCAGGGGGTGTGGCCTTCTGTCACTTCCGGTGATGTCAGGGGGCGTGGCATATGCAAATAAGTTATGCTAATGAGTTTAATTTAAGGCTTAAACCAGGATGAAGCACACTGTGTAACCCCTAGTGATAATGATCGATTTTATTATGTATATAGCATTTTAGAGTGTTCATAGCATTTTACATTCATGATCTCCATAGATGTCTCAGTAGATAGATTTAGAAAACAATATGAACAACTGACTGTCTAAGGCAAGGTATATTATGGAAAAATGCAAAAAATGGAATTGGAAATAAAAGAAAGATGATTCCTACAAGCACCTGTGCAGTAGACCACAATCCTGGACAAATGTTTGTCCAGATGCTGCTTAAAGACTGCCAGTGAGGGGGAGCTCACCACCTCCCTAGGCAGCTGACTCCACTGTTGCACAACTCTTACTGTAAAAAAGTTCTTCCTAATATCCAGCCAGTACCTTCCCGCCCTTAATTTAAACCCATGATTGTGAGCCCTCTCCTCTGCTGCCAACTGGAACAGCTCCCTGCTCTCCTCTACATGACAGCCCTTCAAAAACGTCAAGAGAGCAATTCTATTCCATTGAAAAAGCACCTTCCCAAACGGTTCCTTTCTACTACAATTCTAATTCCTTTATGAAAATGCCCTTTTGAATATTTCTGTTCTGCACATTCCACAGAATGATAGGAATGTGGGATCCTTCCTGACCTTTTCAAGAAGGTCATTCCACAAGGTAAGCTCATCTGTGATTCTGTGTATGGTTCCTACAAAGTATAGGATCCAAAGATTCTAGCCATCAGACAGTGCAACCCTAAGCACAGTTACACCCTTCTAAATCTACTGAAGTCAATGAGTTTAGAAAGGTTTAACTGTTTAAGATTGCAGTGAAAATGTCCCTCATCCCGGGCAATGCCAGTTTTGTTTTCTTTTGTTTTAGCTGCATCTTAAGCTTTGTCTACACATGCCACAAAATGAAGTGATAGACTGCTGAGGTGGTAAAAGGGACTGTACTACTTTAGATGAGGAATTACATTCAGATGAGGGATTAGTTTTTCAGAGTTCCCATGCATTAATAATTTTCTGTATGTGGAAAACAAGAACAGCATCCAATGTGTTCGGATAGATACTTTCTCACTGCTATCGCTGATGTCTTTTCCTGGGAATTTTTATATGGAGGGGCATTTGGAATGTGACCCTCTCACTCAGCGCTGTGATGTGGTAAAGCCATACTACCACTTCAGAATTCAGTTTTTAGTGGAAAGTGTCCAATACAACCTATTTCCTATGCTGCTAGAGCACTAACATAGCACTAACAGAGAAAAATTACATGCAGTTTGAAAAGGAACTTAAAGCAATTATGTTTTTCTGTGATTAAATTCCACCAGTATATGTTTGGTACCTAAGTGTTTGCCATTTTCTGAACACTCAACTTACTCCTGATTATCTTGGGAGTTGGTGCACAAGCATTGGAATTGGTTTGGGCATGGTTCTGCCACATGTCTGCCCTCCCTCTGCATTTTCACAGTTGTGGAGTCAGTTCATTTTCTTCATCATGCCTTAAATAACCATGATTTTCAAAGGAGGGTGCTGTTGTCATCAGTGGCATCCAGTACCCTTCCTTTTACTTTTTGCACATGCTTATATCAATATTGGAGCTGTGGTGGCTCAAGTGGTTAAGACGCTGAACTGCAGGATGTGGAAGGACGGTCGTTCAGCAGTTCGAGACCTGGGTGCCACATGATGGAGTGAGCTCCCATCTCTAGTTCCAGCTCCTGCCAACCTAGCAGTTCGAAAGCAAGAAATTCCAAGTAGATAAATAGGTACCACTTCGGTGGGAAGGTAACAGCGTTCCGTGCGCCTTGGTGTTTAGTCATGCCAGCCACATGACCACGGAAACGTCTTCGGACAGTGCTGGCTCTTCGGCTTTGAAACGGAGATGAGCACCGCAACCCTAGAGTCGGATTCGACTGGCTTTCGAGCAAGGGAACCTTTACCTTTATATCAATATTATGCAAACCACCCAAAAAAATAACACTGTACACATAAAGTATTAGACAACAAATTGTGTCCTTAAAATGAATTAGTATTTTCTTTTACAGTCCTTTTTCACAGAAAGGGGATCACTCCCTTTTTGTCTCAGAACACAGTCACAAACAAAGCAGCTACGGATCGCCTAGGTTGCCGTCCATTTCTTCTGACTTCTTCAGGCCGCTGTCTCAGCGGTGAGCCCCAAAAGCTCAGAGCCCAGCAAGAGAGCCAAATTGAAGCAAGATAGACTGCAAAGTCAGAGTTAACGTCTACAGCTTTTGAGGCTCCAATATTTAGCCCAGAGGCGCTGCCTTACTATAGAGTAGCCCCAACAGCAGGGGCACCTCACTCCTGACCTTAACTAGCCACAAAAGTCAGGCCAAAGAGAGCATTCTCCGCCTGCACCACAGAGCAAGCCAAAGCTCCGGGAGAAGGGTCTCCATTTTTAGGTTTCATAAGGCAGGCCTTAGTCCAAACCTCCAGTCTTCCCTCCCCCCACCCAGTAAGGTATGCATAAGGAACAATGGTGAGTTCCATCAGGTATCTGCATTTCTAAAGCTATTCAGCTGCCACCTGGCACATAGCCCTTCTGTCTCCAACTCTGCATGTTGTCCTTTTTGTGATTCCTGTACCTATGTGAAGAATCCTTTGTCTCTACACCTGTCCTTCCTGCCCCATCCCTCAGGATACTGAGATAAACCAATCATACATTCAGATTATTAACAATCCTTCCTGGCATCTATCAGGGACCCATCTCCCACCTTTTGTGTAAATCGGGGAACCCATTCAATCTACCTTGACCAAACCACCAGTGGCCATCAAGACCCATTCAACTAGCCATCCAGCACCTGGCTAGACTCATCAAGGCTATCGTGCAACCAGACTGTGCCCATTTGGAAGCTCACTGGTCACACCTTAATTATGCTCCACCTGGTGTCACACCTCCATGGACTCCTTATTGGTCTGTTGTTCTCACCTGAGACCAGACCCCAAGGTCTCTCATTGGTCTGCATTGTTTTCCAATGTTTATATCTGTCAGAGCACATGGCCTCAGATTTTGTGTGTCTGCCCCTGATGCCAACTGGCAGTTCACCCCTAAACCTTTGGTTTGGGCCATAATCTCATCTCCATGGACCCCTGCACATCCGGACAGGTTGTATTACCCCATAACTGACCCCTCTATTCACTATCAATCACCTCTGCTTTCTTCGTTCTGTATTGCTTGCTCTTTTTGAAAGTTTAGTGTGCTTGTAATTAGGAAAATGCTTTAATAAAAACTTATTTAAATCACTCTTCAAATTTGGAGTGTTTCTACTGTACCGGACCTTGGTATAGACAGGTGTTCAGGTCCCTTGTACCCCTCTGGCCTTGCCTGCTGCCTACCTAATTTCCCCAAACAACAAGGCAGGCCATTGGCGGTAACACAGGAGATTATTTTAGCAATATTTCCCCCTGTACCAAGTTCAGAGATGGAGACATGATTTTATTCCTTAGATGTTAGGAGAGCACTTTTGTTCTATCTTAAATGGATGCTCAAGTTCCATATGGATAAGGCTTTATTCGTATGTTTCTCAGGACCAAGCAAGGGTAAGACTCTAAGCTGTGGAGTCTTGTGAGCAAAAATTGTATTTTGTGAGCTACTGGCATTAAAGTTGTGAGCGAGCGATTTGGCTATTGCATAAATTAGTTTGCTCTGGAGCCATCCTTCCTGAGCTAAGACAAAAATGTGTGAGCCAGAGGCCAAAAAACTGTGAGCTACCTCACAGTAACTCAGCTTAGAGAGAACTCTGGGACCAACAAACAGGGCATAGAGGCCAAGGCCTTCTCCTGCTGCTGCCTCCTAGCAGTGGTATTCATAAGTCTGCCACCTCTGTATATGGAGGTTCTGTTTATTCACCATGTCTTGTACACATTGATGAATCTGTCTAAGCCCCTTTTAAAGCCATCTGTGTTTGTGGCCGTCATTACATCCCCTGGCAGGGAGTTCCATTGTTTAACTACTTGTTGAGTAAAGCAGCTTTTCTTTTTTGTCTCTCCTGGACCTGTTTCTTTGCAGCTTCATTGGGTGCCTTCCGAGTTCTAGTGTTATGAGAGAGGGAGAAAAAGCTCTCCATCTACTTTTCTATATCATGCATAATTTCATAAATCTCCACTGCGTCCCACTCAGTTATCTTTTTTTCTAAATTGAAAAGTCCCAGACTCTTCAGCCTTTCTGTTGGAACGAGTGACCCAGCATGCCTGAACACTAGGGGGCACTACATCACTCTGAGTGTGTATAGGGTTATATCCTTGAATGAGATGCCAGTCTTCGTCTTAACCTGGGAACTGTCCTCTGACCCCTCCTCTTTCCCTTTGTCCTCTTACTCACTTAACATGGCCTTCGATGGAGACAGGGCTCTGCAGGGCTCTCCTGTGGATACAATGCCCTCAGACTCCCACACACATGATGCCAGACAAGCTGGCCATTGGTGACGGGGAAAGTGTTCTTTAGATTAGGCTTCTCTCTCTCCTTTCAACTGCAACCTGAACGTGAACTGGGTCTACTTGAATAAATGTAAGTTTAACTTTTTTGCAATATACTTCTTGGGAGATTTATTTACTGCACTCAGTATCATGCTTCTGTAACTGGGCAAAACTCTGCTATATTAACCAAATACCCCAATACTTGACTCATAGGAAAGATGCTCCAACCCTTAAGCATGTCAGTTGACTTTTTCTGCACTTTTTCAGCTCTGTGAGATATGTTAACCCAAGCCATGCACAATCTGAATGAGGCCACACCATAGAACCATACGTGTGCATTACAATACTGGTCATTTTGTTTTCAGTCCCTTTCTTAATAACCCCCAGCATGGAGTTTACCTTTTTCATCACTGTTGCACACTAAGTTGACATCAAGCTATCCACTAAACCCCAAGATCTCTTTCATTCCCACTTTCTGCCAGGTCAGATACCATCATCACCAGTCTGGATTTAAAGTCTGGATTTTTTTGTTGTTGTTGTTCCAATGTGCAGCACTTTACACTTAATACTGAACTTCATTTGTCATGTTATTTTAGCCCATAACTGCTAAGCTTACTCAGGAGTCTTTCTTTGTGGAGGTACCTTGTCAAAAGATGATTTTCCATCAGCAGGCTTTGTTCCTTTATGTGCTTAGTAATTTTACCTCTAATTACAGTTTCTACTAATTTGACTGGAACAGATGTTAGGCTAACTGGCCTGCAATTTCCTGGGTCCCTTCTGGAACCCTTTTTAAAAATCCATATGACATTTGCTACTTTCTGGTCTTCTGGTATGGAGGCCAGTTTTAGAGATGTTAAATATGCTGTTTGATAGATCAACAATTTCACATTTGAGTCCCTTAAGAACCCTCAGGTGTATTCCAACCAGGTTGCTGCAGGGAGGCAGGGGGAAGAGAAGAGGCAACCAGCATTTGCTTGAAACAATTCAAGAGTTGAATGGCTGTCTGCACGATGAGTCCTGGTTTCACAAAGTACTCATCTCTCTTATATATAATTGCTGAATGGTGGTGGCTTCTGGCCTATGGGGTGGCAAGATTGCATGTGCTCCCTCAGCCATTGGCCCGTCAGCTGCCAGTCAAGACTACTGGCGTGCCATTGGCCGGGTGTGCTGTTCTTCCCCGCCCACTCCCCCTTCCACTCTGCCCTGTCAGTATTCCTTGCAAATGGCTTTATCTCTTTGACGAAGACGCTTCTCCTGCTTGCCTCCTGTGTGGGACTTAACTTTTCCCTCAGTGGCTGTTGGTAGGTGTAACAAAATGGCAGTTACCTGTGTTTGTAAGGTGGCTGCTGGGCTGCTGTCTGTGGTTGTTTGTTTAAAATGTTCCACCGTAGGGTTTAATTGAGCTGTAGTTCCAGAGAGGTATCACTCACTGGGTTGAATGGGGCTTCCTCATCTGCTGGACTATAGTTCCCAGCTGCCCCAAGGCAGAAAAGGGTGGGAAAACCGGGACTGTCCCAATACATGGGGCAGCATCAATAGAGACTGCAGCCCATCCATGGAGGAGGTGGTCTTCTTCCTACAGGAGGTTAGGAAATGCTCCTGCTGCCTGTGCTGACCAGGCTGTCCAGGCCACAGGCCAGAGACGTGGGGGAACCCTGCTCTCTTGGGCCAGAGAGAGAGAGGCTAGAGCAGAGAGCCAGAGGCAGTGATGATTCAGTGAGTCGTGGTTCATACACTCCTACAGTAAGTCTGCGTGCCCCATAACTGTGTAAATAGTTAGATAAATTCTTTTATTTGGGCTAATAATCTGTGTTGTGCTCTGACCACATAGTCTCCCCCACTCTGCACAATAACAAAGGGAGGGGGTAGCCTAAGGAGGCAAGGAAAGGCCAGACCCTTGCCAACTTTCCAGGGATCCCCCAAAGGTTGGGGATTCCATCTCCAAATACGGAGATTTGGCCAGAGGCGTCTCACTGTCCCTCTAAAAAGGCAGTGATGATTCAATGAGTCGTGGCAGCGAATTTAAGGAGTGAGATACACGCATGGAACGAGGGTGGGAGGCAAACAGCTGAGTGGTAAACTGGATCCCATTTCGCCACAGTAGGCAACCAAACTCGGTTCAGACAAAGGAAGGAAACCCTTTGTAGGCCATTGTGAGGAACTCATTGGGGCCAGTACTGAGTCTAGGGTTGCCAGCTCCAGGTAGGGAGATTCCTGGATATTTTCTGGAAGAGTCTATGGAAGCCAGGGTTTGGGGAGGGGAGAGGCCTCAGCTGAACAGAATGGGTAACAGACTTTTAGCCTAAACAGGGTTGTGCAAGTCAAAAGCGGGAGAGGAGAATGATGTAAGCTGCTTTGGTCCCCATTGCAGAGAAAGACTACTTTTCCTCCTGGGGAACCATTGTTGCCAATCTCCAGGTGAGGGCTGGAGATAACTCAGAATTAAAACTGCTCTCCAGATGGCAGAGATCAATTCCCCTGGAGAAAATGGTGGACTCTGTGGCAGTCAGGGCTTTAGAGCACGGAAAATGGTGGACTCTGGCAGTCAGGGCTTCAGAGCTTGGGAGAGGCTGCAGGTGTGTGTGTGGGGGGAATGGAAAGCTGAAGAGAAAGGGGAAAATAAAGGTAGGTTAATGATTGGCTGGGAAGGAGATAGGGTTGCCAACTCCAGGTGGGAAATTCCTAGAGATTTGAGGGATGGAACCTGGAGAGGGTGAAGTTTGAGGAAGGATGGGACCTCAGAGATGTACAATGCCATAGACTCCTCCCAACCAGCCATTCCTTTCTGGGGAACCACTGTTCCCAATCTCAGGAGAGGGGTGGAAATCACTCAGAATTACAACTGATCTCCAGGAGGGAGGGGGGAAGAGATGCAAAGCTGAAATCAGAGGGGCAGATAATGGCAGGTTGATGCTTGGCTGGGAAGGAGATAGAGTTGCCAACTCCAGGTTGGGAAATTCATGGATATTTGGGGGGTGGAGCCTGGAGACGGTGAGGTTTGAGAAGGAGTGGGTCATCAGACAGGTACAATGCCATAGACTCCACCCGCCAAACCAGCCATTTCCTCCTGAGTAATAATTGTTGCCAATCTCCAGGTGAGGGCTGGAGATCACTGAAAATTACAACAGCTCTTCAAATAGCAGAGATCAGTTCCTCTGGAGAAAATGGTGGACTCTGTGTCATTATACCCTGCTGAGGTTGCCACAGCACATTGACGTTGAGTGCCCAAGGCCTTGGCACTCTTCAAGAGCCTCTTTCTAGAGCTTCTTGTATTTATTTCCACAACAGGCCTTATTTCTAGTAGTTAAAATAAATCACAGCTGTGCATTGTATCTGGTGGGCTTTTGTCCAAGAGTAGAAGTGTTATACAACACACGCGAGTGTGTCCCTATTTTTATTGTAAAATGTTGTGTGATATGGACCTATGGCTGGCAGGTCACTGCTGGCACCCAGTAGGAGTTTGTGGGGGGTGGAGACCTACCTGATCAGTGTCATACTGATGCCACAATGTCATCACATTGGCATAATGCTCTAGGATTCAACCCAAACTTTATGGTAAATTCTGGTTTGTGCCAGAAGTGCCATTGTGGCAGTGATGTGATGCGGGATCACCTCCCCCATTTTCCTCCAGCCACCCTGTGAAATGGTGATGGGAAATGTGGGGACCAGAACGACAGGTCTCCCGCTATCGTGGGAAACCTGGCTACCCTATATGGACCACATGTTTCTTGTAGATGCCATTTTGGTAAGACCTACCACATCATGAATCGTTCTGAGAAAGATTGCTTTGATAAAGTCACTACTGCAACATTCATCAATCTAGCACTGCCTAATTAAAAACATACATAAAGGAGATTCATTTTCAGCACAATGGTTGGAATGATTCTAAGGGTGGCAAGGGTCATGCAGCTTAAGAAAGAAGAGAATGTCAGACGTTAGAACAGCAGTGAGTTGTGTCAAGGCTAAATGTTCAGTGAGCATGAGAAAGCCAGTAGGTGCCAGAAAGGCCTTAGATTTCTGAAGAATAGAAAAGCCATAGGAAAGCAATTTTATGAGAAAGAAAATGCATCTTCCTGTCAGGGAGGAAGGGAGTTGCAAGGTGCTTGAGAAATGGAAAATAAAAAAGAATGCAATTAAAACCAAATATGAATAAAGATCAGGTGAGAGAGGATGTCACCTCTTGGCCTTTGGAACCATATTTCTGCTGTCTCCTGAAATTATGCTTTTCCTGAAACAAAGGAACAATGTTACGGAAAAATGGGTGCCAGGTACTTTAGGAAAATGAGACACAGCGAAGCGGATAAAAGAAACAAAGACAATAGCAGTCATCTGCAATAAACCAAAGGCAGCTGAAGTTCGAGACAAAAGTAAAAATTCCGAGCCAGCAAGATGACTGAAGCAGGGGAAGGAAGGAGGGGAAGGTGAATCACAATAACATTTGAAAGACATTGGCCTGAATATTCATCCGTGTCACCAGGAGCTCAGCTCAGTGGCCTTGCTTCAGTTATGAAGTTTCAGTTTTAAGATGATTGGGGGGTGGGGGTGGCACAACACATATTCGCTGCAAGCCGACTGGCTCCCACACCTATGGCCAGCCTTAAAAGCTACTATAGCACAATATTGTTTTAGTGTGCAGCAGGCAGAATTAGGCAACATAGGCCCTTATTTATAGGATCAACGTTTATAGCTGCAAGTAACATGGAACTGCTGCACAATAGACCAGATGGAAAACAGTGTGGTGCTGTCCTTTGGAGTGACTTGCCTTCCACTAATTAATTAAAATAAGCCCTGGCTCGCATGGCCCTAGCGATGACTCTGCTATTTCTTTTCACTTTAGAAACAGCTGAAAGGTTTCTTAAGTGATTAATCCTGCATGGAATGGTGAATGTATTTATTTTAAGGTAAATGCTTCTCTCTCTCTCTCTCTCTCTCTCTCTCTCTCTCTCTGAATTTAGATGGCACAAACAAAATCTAAGCACTTGGGTTCATATCCTATGCTATGCGTATATACTGCCCACCACCACCCATCTTCTCTGCTTTTGGGCAGGAGCCATGGGAGGGGGGGGGAGGTTTGGCTGTTCTTCTCCTGTCCTGCTTTGCTATTTGATCTCTTGAGTTTGCTTTTGTTATGGTCCTTTTCAGAGCTGCTAGAGGAATGGAAGGCATGCTATGGGGATTTATATAAAAGCCCATTAATCCAAGCGTCTGTAGATCTATCATTTGGCTGATTTCGCAGTCAAGGGCAGAAATGAGAGAAAGCATCAGACCATTGCTGGGATCACGCTGATTCATTTTTGAATGCAAAAGATAGGGGAGAGACCCAAACCAGGCTTATTCTGTGGCCCACAAATGCTGTCAGTAGCTGTGGGTTTGGGAACTTTAGCAGATGTAGAACATCGCATACCCTATACATGCTTAGAGTGGAGTGGAATTTTGTTCACTTGCCTGGCCCTTGATCTCCATGCGTTCAGCTGAATGTCTGCAGCAAGCCCTACATGTCTACAAATCAACATGCTTAGTTCATTAGCTGAGAATGTTGCTTTTTGCAGCTTTCCAGATAACATGGAAGAGCATATATGCTTATACTTTTCACCACTTAGTGTTCATTACAGACAGAGGCATCAGAATGGTGGGGCCAGCATGTGCAGTCCCATTCCTCTGTATCTACCAACAGTGGACATGGTTTTTAATGCCTCTGACAGGGCTTTGTGATCGGCAATTAAGGCAAGCTAGATGAACTTACTACATCAAAGAAGACGACTTTGCAAGACAGCTGTAGTGTATCAAGTCCTGACAAATCCGGACATGTCCAGACTTGTCCAGAGACAAACCTCAAGCTTTGCTCCTAGAGACAATGGACCAGGTGGATCCTAGCCCACCCCAATCAGAGGGCTAGGTTCCTGGCCGAGAAGCCAATGGGACTCTCGGCCACTGTAAATAACCTATCAGGAAGTGGGGGTGTGTTTTGGGTGGTGGGTTCTGAGGGAATATGAGCCGGCCTGCGAGCCGGCCAAAGTCGTCTTGTTCCTGATTGAATAAAGTACGCTTTGCTGAAATCACTCTCCGTCTGCGTACTTTTCAACAGCACAACTAATCTGCAAGCTTTGCAAGACCTTGTGTCATCTGAAAGTTAAATAAGACCCCAGGTATATGTTAATATAAGTGCAACAATATTCCAAGGACCCCTTTACTGGGCATGTGCTTTCAGGGGATGTGATCAGGAGCAAAACAGGAAAATGTAACCCTTTCTCAGTTGACTGCTTCTCTCTTCCAAATCAGTCCCAAGTAGCTCTCCCCACTGTGATTTAAATGGATGTTTTTCCACAGTGAAAACTCTGCTGCGTGAAAATGCGGGAGGTGGGGGTGGGAAATGACAGGTGGGAAATGGTTGTGCCACCTCATGCCAGTGCTTCTGTTTTCCTAATCACACCACCCAAAGTGGCTGTTCTCTAAGCCTGCTGTAGCTGAACAATTATGTCCATTTGCATGTAATGTGTAGTTGTTAGGCCTACGGTACTCATTATATCATTGCTGCTAGAGAACTCAGATCCAAGGTTCCTGCAAGCAGGTTTTAGCAAACTTTCTTAATCAATGCCTAATTTGCTCCTTCGCCAAAAATCTAAGCTGGAGAGGCCTTGATTAGAATTTATAAACAGAGCAGAATGCTTAATTTACCATTCATCCTCAAAGCCTGGCAGTCTCAAGCATCATAATATTTTTTCTTTAAACGTCTATTTAGAAACACGGTAATCCAAATGAACAGAAATATTAAATCAGCAGCTCTGGGATTTTGGATTAATTATCATCCTGGGTCAAGCGAAGGGAATTCAAAATCAAGGTAAAGATCCTAAATTTCCTTCTTTTAGATTTTTATAAATTGGCAAGCATAACTAAAAAGAAAGATGTGATGCTGCCTTATTCCGAGTAAGGCCATTAGTCTATCTAGCTCTGAATCGTCTACTGTGAATGGCAGCATCTCTCCAGGGTTTCAGGTGAGGAAGGGTCTACCTGAGATAGCTGGACCAAGGACTGAACATGGGATCTTCCACATGAAAATCATCTACTCTACCACTGAATCACGGCTAGGGTAGCCAGCATGGCAATTCCTAGAGACAACTGATGTAACTTCCGGTTTCCCCCCAGAAGTGATGTCACAATGCTGCCACTGCTAGCACCCCTCATGTCCCTGTGCCCTCAGTCTCCCAGTAGTTGCCGTGCTACTGGGAGACTGAAGGAACAGGAACATGAGGGGTGCTGGCAGTGGCAGCACCGTGACATCACTTCTGGGGTGTTATGTCCGCTGACCGCCACCAGGGGCCAGCGAATACCCCAGAGCTTGACTCTGTAAGAACAATGGGGACTAGGCTCCTAGTCTCTCCACTTGGGAATCAATGGGACTGTGGCGGGAGATTTAAACCCACCAACAGGACCTAGGGGTGTGTCCCCAGTTGTGTATATAGTTGGCCAGCCGGCCGTTAGTTTTTTCTTTGTTGTGTACCAGTAAACCATGCTGATCACTACATCAGTCTCAGTGGTTTCTACATGCATCTAACCCACTACACTTCATGGGGAAAACCCAGAAGTTGCATCAGTCGTCTCTAAGAATTGCCAGAAACTTTATGGTAAAAGTGGCAAGCCATTGGGGCAACAGCAATTTTTTTGTTGTTTATTTTTCTTTTGCCGCCACTCCGAGCGTCAGTAGGAAATGGGAGTTTGGGGCAGGCGATCCCCCTCCCTCACTGGGGTTTGGCAGCCCTAATCATGGCACTCCCTTTAAAGACTCCTTTTTTCTTTTGGAATTTTGTGTGCTATAGTATTTCATCTCCATCACTGTGATCAGTTAGTGCAGAATGGTGTCATGGTTCAAGTATCAGACTAGAGGAAGAAGAAGAAGAAGAAGAAGAGATTGGATTTATACCCCGCCCTTCACTACCCAAAGGTGTCTCAGAGCGGCTTACAAACTCCTTTCCTTTCCCCTCCCCACAACAGACACCCCGTGAGGTAGGTGGGGCTGAGAGAGCTCTTGACAGAAGCTGTTTTCAAGAACAGCTCTTATCAGAACTACGGCTTGCCCAAGGTCTAGGGTTGCCAAGTCCAACTTCCACCCCCAGTGGGGGTCCTTTGGGGGCGTTCCTGGAGGGGGTGGGGCATCTCCAACGTGATGACATCACGTTGGGGACGTCTGCCGCCCCCTCCACCTGCCCGTGCGCCAGATCTCCAGAAACGGCAGTTCTCTGCACTTAAAGTAGCCGGCAGCCAGCATTTCCCCTTTAAGAGCAGCTGCATTTCCCTTTTAAGAACGAAGCTGGCATTTCCCTGCAGCTTGCGGAGTTCGCACTTGGGATGAAACACGGGTTGCACACACTTAAAGGGAGAGAGATGGGTGGCTGTGGGTGTTGGGGGTGGGGCCAAAACGGGGGACCCCTGGCAAACCGGGGTTTTTGGCAACCCTACCAAGGTCATCCAGCCAGGTGCAAGTGGAGGAGTGGGGAATCAAACCCGGTTCTCCCAGACTAGAGTCCACGCACTTAACCACTACATCAAACTGGCCAAATTAAGATGAGACAATGTACCCAAGTTCACCCCAAGGATGTGCCTCCATTTTGTTGAGCGAGTGCCTCCTGGGGAACTCCTTTGAATAGTGCTGAGGGGGCCTGATTCTGGTTGGGACCACCAGTGTGGGGGAGAAGATAAGCTCCCTGCCTGCCTCCCCCACACCATTGTTTCTGACCCAAAACAGGGTATGTGGGTGTTAGTTGCCCCTGGGTGCAGATTTTGGTTGGAAAAAAGGCATGGGGGGAGGAAGGAGCACCTCCATCCCATCCATCACAGTGATCCACCAACAAGAATCAGGCAACCATGGGGGTATTAAAAGGAGGCACATCCCAGGGAGAGCTTGGGAACATAGTTTTATCTAGTTTGGCCCTAGGATCTGAGAGAAACAGATTATTGTTGTGAGGATAATATGGGGGATGGGGGATGCTGTAAGTCAATTTGAGATCCCAAAGAAAAACTGGAAGTGCCACACCCTTCTGTGATGCTCTTAGATTCATGGAGTCTCTCATGTGTCAGAATCGGACCCTTGCCCAGGTCACTGGGTCATCATGTTTGTAACTGTGGCTCTGTGATGTACATAGCTATGCTCTGTAATTGCTTTGCTTGTTGTTCGCCTTCCCGCTTGTAGTTCCCATGATCCTGTTTAACACCTGCTGGCATTGTATCAATCTGTCTGCAAGGTCCTCCTCTGACATTCTTGCGGGAGGGGTGATTGAAACATGTCTGTGTGAACCTTAGATTAGCTGTGCCTGAAACACTGTGAAAGGAAACCTCCTCCATACGGGCCAGAGGGAACTTTCACTGTTTCTTGTTCTCATGGCCTTTGAGTGAGTTTTACAAGATAACATTCTCACTGTCTTAATTGAACTGTATTAACCTGTGTTAACCTATCTATGCACCATGTAATCATGACGTATGAATGAGGGCTGGACCAGAGGTCTCGTAGTTCCCTACTTTGTAATAGTCTTTAGTTCTGTCAAAGAGTTTGACTTTACAGCAACTTTCCTGATTTCACAATAAAGCTTGTAAAAGGACTTATTGCATCTGAGAGTTCCTGCAAGGCTGACATCGTGATTCTATTTCAATGGAATAGAATTTCCTGTTGCTTGCCACTGTTATGTTTCTATTTTTATTGGTAAAATTATTTTATTGGTTTTATTATTTGTTTTGCTATTTGTTTCTCTTTTTCTTTACTCTTTTCTTTATTGAGCGAGCCATATCATAAGAAAGTGTCCAAGTCATGGATACAATTTTTAAAGGAAAAACAGAGAGGTTTTGCAAAAACATTTTTTTTTACCCACAGCACTTTGAATCTGTCTGATTCCCCTCTCTATTACTTCATTCTAAATGAATCTATCCAAGTGTAAATGCCCATAGACCTGAATTTGGTCCCCCTGTTTGCCATTTCCACTAAATGCTGTCAAAGACAGCATTGCCAAAAATAACCAACCAGTAAATATTAATTTATACTGAAAATCCAGAAATCATTTTCACACTGAGTTATGAAACACAGCCAACGGACACTGGTGCACAGACAGATAATGGAGCGAGGCAATGCCAAAAACATACCTGGAAAGGGCTACTTATGGCATGGCATCTGGGAAGAGTGATATATGAATTCTTATTTCCCCACCCCCGGCAATTAAAGAGGTGCAAATGAAAATTTTCTTCATTCTCTTATACCTCTGTCTGGCTGCCTAAAATATGACTCATCACTGTGGTATATATTTTCCACTGTGGCCCTTCTGCAAAGCAGCTGTTTCATAGTCAGATAGTGGACTCTGTAACCAGCTGCTTCAGTTTACTCCTGGCTTTTGCTGCCGTAGGTTAATAGAAAGCGAGGCAGGAGAAAGGCCTAGGCCAGCATAAGGCAGAAATAATGGAATCTTCTGCCAAAAGGGAGTATGGGATAAGAACTTTAATGGGCAAGCAAACAAAGGATGAGGCCGAAGCCTGAGGCGCTTCAGTGGGTTGGCAGCTGAGAAGCAATTCTGGAACAAGCGTAGCCACAGACTCACAATTTGCAATGAATGCATGACCCACGTGCCAAAAAAACTTTGGCTCTGTTTAGTTCTGTGTGCATGTGTACATCTATATCCCCCATACCAAATATTTGTTTGTGATAATCGTGTGATAAATAACAGGGCTGCGTGATAAACTGTATACATCTTTGAGCCATTTCGCCAGCTCATCTATCTCCACTTGGATTTATTCTCACACTCCAAACAAGGCCTCCTCCTGCTCCCAGTCAGGCAAATATTTATCCATGTTTAATTTAGCCTAGTGATGTCAGAGGTATTGCTCAGATTCTGAAAAGGGGGGGAATTATGGATAGTAGGGATTTCAAGATCGAAGAGGAGGTTGTTTGCCTGTTTCAGTGAAGTTTGGAGGTCATTGTTTAGCATCCTAAATATATGTATGGACCATTTCAAGTAGGGTACAGCTAACCAGTGAGGCAGATTCACTTTTATCTGGCTCCAAATTTTACCCAAGATGTGTTTAAAGAAAAAGTTACTGGAAAAATTAAAAAATGGTCTCAGATTGTAAGTATTGGAAATATTCATTGTTTTAGTGTTTCTTTTGGATTTTGTTTGTAACACACATGATAGATAGATAGATAGATAGATAGATAGATAGATAGATAGATAGATAGATAGATAGATAGATGATAGATAGATTTGTGAGCAGTGATTTTTAGGTATATACAACAGTGGCAAGTGAGATGGTGCAGGGAGGTGTGAGGGGATGATACTATGGCTCAATGGCAGAGCATTTGCTTTGAATGCAGAAAGCCCCAGGCTCAAAACCTGGCTTCTCCAGTTAAAAAGTCCCTGGAGAACTGCTGTGATTCAGAGTAGACAATAGTGACCTTGATAGACCGATAGTCTGACTCAGTCTAAAGCAGTTTCATGTGTTCATGTGAGGCAGGAAGAAGCTGCTGCTGCAGAGGTACAGCTGAGGGTAATGAGTATCCAGTGCCCTTACCTGCAGCAGATCTGACATGGCAGTGCAGGCAGCTGGAGTCAGCACGGTCCAGAATTGCAAATCCCACATGTCTAGAAGCACCCACCACGCAGGCAAACACACTAGCTCTCCTGCAGGTAAGGGTGTCAGTTCCCCACCTTCTCTGTTGCCATTCAGTGGCAGCCTCTCTTCCTGCCTCATATCCATAGTGAGCACTATCTCACTGGACATCACTGTAACTGAGTAAACACAGCATTATGTACAGATAAATGTCTCTGTGTATGTATTTATATGCTCCAAGAAGCTTACAATACATGACAAGAATAGCAATCTAAAACTATATTAAACAGCAGCTATTCAATAACAACAAATAAAAGCAGCAGCATTAAAACAGCAACAATATACAATCCTAATAAAGAGCTACAACGTCAAACATATATTATGTATCCCAATGCATATATGCATAATATATACATATAGGGGTACTGGCAATCCTTCTGTTGTCTTCCGGCACCTCAAAGGGGAAATGGGGTGGGAGCGATGGTGTGTTATCAGTATAATAATAATAATAATAATAATAATCTTTCAATTTATTGATTGCTCAATCCTGCAGAGCTTGCTGGCTCTGAGCAATTTACAGTTACTTATTTTTACAAGGGACTAACAATGATTTGTGTGGTAAGGGAGGACAACATATAAACATCTTAAATCACACACATTCGCAGCCGGCATGTGTTTTCGTTCAGTCGAAGATGAGACGTGATTCGGTCAGCATTCCTCGGCCTGGTTTGATGGTGTCAGCTTTTCTCCAGACTCCTTCGAGTTGTAGCGCCGCACTGCCACCGCCTGGCCGGAACGGCCCATTACAGGCTTTCTTCAGGCTGAGGAGATCTCTCTAGGCTTCTCCAATCTTGCGAGCTGGACTTCCGTTTGTCGGCTAACACCGCTCCACCCCACGAGGGGGGGGGTTCAGTGTGCCCACTCTCTTTAAGGAGTGGTACCCATTCAGTATGCACTGTTACTTCTGATGAAAACCAGAAATGATGTAATGACGTCAGGGGCGATACTCTAGGACTTACGAGAAATGTTATAATTTAAGCAGAAGTTACATTCTATGCTAGTGTGATGCTAGTACACCTGTCCTCAGCCCCTAAATCCTCCCAGGGGTGTTAGGTATCCCTATATACATACCAATAAAATTCAAAAGAAAGATACAACATTTAGCCGATATCTGGTTCGTGGAACAACAGCAGTTGTTTCTTCTTTGATGGCTTCTTCTTGCCTCCCAGCAACATGCCACTTCACTGGTTCCAGTCATCTCCACTCCATTTCAATGGGCTTAGACTAGAGTAACTCAGCATACAGTTGCACCATTAATGACATACTGTCCAAACTACAGCCAATAGATTTTTTAATGCCTGTTTCTGAGGAGGGCGGGGTACAAATTGAAAATAATAATAATAATAGTAGTAGTAGTAGTAGTTGTTGTTGTGCTCCTGATGATGCCCCTCTGGTAGCCGTGACGTTGGATGCCCGTATAGGGGAGCGGTCCTGGAGGTCTGGGGGGTTTCAAGGTTGGAGGATGTGTCAGGGCCTCAGACTGACAGGGGATGGGGTTAATGCCACCCCTAGAGTCCCTCTGTCTCCACGCCTTGGAGCCTGACTGCTTGGCTGTTTTTGCACTCTCCCTGGCACAGCCCTCGTCTGTCTCCACTGCATGCTTTTCCTCCCCGGCCCCTTCGCCTCCTCCGTCTTTTATAATCCCCACCTGGCTACCAGCACTGCCTGTCTTCCCTGCTGCACCCACCTCCAGCCTGGCCCTGCCCCCTTGATATGCCCAAATGCCATCCCAGTGTTCTGGGTGGGATTGATGCTGTGCTGGCGGTGGCCTCGCCAGCCCATGGGCCATGCCACCGCTGCTGTTCGGGGTACTCCCGGTCAGTGCGCCCACCCCCGGCCGATCCCGAGTGGAGCCCGTCCCGCCATCTTCTCATGCTGCTTCTCATGGGTCGCGGCTCTGTGGCGTGCGCGACCGACACCACTCTCCCTCCTCGTGCTGCCAGTGGCCGTCAGGACTGGGTCCCTCAGTCGCTGGTCATTGAGTCCCCACCCTGGTGAATGAGGAGGTGCCAATTCTCTCCCGCTGCTCTGTGGATTCTCAGGTGAATGGCATGGCTGTGCTGGCGCCGAGGGGGGAGGGTCCGCATCCCGGACCCTCGGGGCTGGGACAATAATAATAATAATGCAGGTATGATGGTGGGGAGAAAGATGCCTTCCCAGGAACTCTAGAGAGCATTATTCAGCGATACCCTATTAAATATGTTAAATATTGTATGCATTCTCTGAGAATGCTTTGAAAAAGTCTTCTTAATTTTGCCCTGACCTGGATAGCCCAGGCAAGCCCGATCTCATCAGATCTCGTAAGGTAAGCAGGGCCGACCCTGGCAAGTATTTGGATGGGAGACCTCCTTGGAATACCAGGGTCAGGAGGCAGAGGCAGGCTATCAAGCCACTTCTTTGAACATCCTACATGCCCCAGTAGGAGTTGCCAGAGGTTGCTATCACTTCCAGGCATGCACACACACCCACACACCCGCACACGTACACACACACACACGCAAATACAAAAAAGTTCTTAATTTTTAAAATTCTTTTTCAAAGTTAACATTTGCATAGGAGTGCAAAACTATCAGATCACAGAGAGTATATTTATGTATGTATTCGTTCATTCATTCATTCTATAGGCTGCCTTCCCCCACATGTGGGCTCAGGGCAGTTTACAACATTTCAATAAAATACAATCAATCAGTAAAGAGTTAAAATTATTACAATCCCAATAACTATTACAGGATAGCACTGAAAAACAATGTCTATCCTTACCCCATGGGGGGAGGGCAAAAAGCAGGCGAGAGAAATGGCGCCACAGAGGGAGGTCCAGGCATGATGGAAACCATTGCTGTCCTTAACCACTCAACTGGTGGAACATCTGTGTCTTACAGGCCCTGCGGAACTGTACCAAGTCCCACAGGGCACGAATGTCACTTGGCAGAGAGTTCTGTCTGGCCAGCACCAGGGCTGAAAAGCCCTGGCTCTGGTTAAGGACATCCAGATTTATTTATTTGTTTTGAATATAGCCTTACCATCCACTATCTAGGTACAACCGGTTTGTTTATAGTACTACAAGTCGTTTGTTAATTTAACTAGTGTGCCTGTATTCTTCTCTTAAGAAATATTACTGAGGATAAGGTCGGGTGGATTGTACAAAAATGTGTTACATAAGAACATAAGAGAAGCCAGTGTTGGATCAGGCCAATGGCCCATCCAGTCCAACACTCTGTCACACAGTGGCCAAAAATACCAGGTGCCATCAGGAGGTCCAGCAGTGGGGCCAGGACACTAGAAGCCCTCCACTGTTGGGAAAGCTGGGGTATGAAGATGCCAATTAATTAGTGCTCTAGGGTGTAATCCTAAGCACATCTCCTCAGAAATAAGACCCATGTCTTTTCAACAGGGCTTACTCCCAGGAAAGTGTCCTTACAATACAATCCTAAAAGCACTGTCCTGGGAGTAAGCTCCACGGAATAAAATGGGATTTACTCTTGAGTAGACCTGCTAAGGACTGCTTCCTTAATTACTCAACTATCAGCTTCCAGAGATGCACCTGCCTACTAACTGCTCCCTCCAACCTTGTAATTATCCCTTAACACCAGTGAGGTACATTAGTGTGCTTCTTATTCAGTGAGAGTTGGCAACCCTAGCTTCCAGATGTGTTGCGACTCAGGATATGAATGTTGGCTCTTACAGTTAACTCAGGAAGGAGACTAGTTTGCTCCTCTGGAGGTGTTAGATATTGTCTTAAAAGCTCTTTAAATCTTCTGTAGCCTGTTTATTATGTTGTCACAAACACTGGCCATTTTTTTGTGGCTGGCATCTGAAACGTTCTCAGCTAATTTAGGTGTTTGCTGGTAAGGCAAACTTTCTTGCAAAAGGGTACCTTGCTTTACTTTTAAACAATTTGTTTGTTCTGACTGTGGTCAAGCTATTCCTTCTCCTGGCCTTTCGACATCTGTTATCTGGGTCTACAAGTGAGTGGGGTGCCTTTAGCTGTCCCCTTTCCTATGTTCTGGGGTGGCCTGAAGCTCTAGACCCCTCTAGGGGTGCTGGCATAGCAATATCTTATCTGTTCTTCTCACTAGTCTGCAACTACATGATATGTTTGCTATTGTATATAACTATCCAACAACAGCTTGAGGTCCTGAAGAAGAAAACTGGGTAACAACTGAAATGGAAATCAATTAAATGTTGTAACATAGACATAGGCATGAATTCTCTGCAAGTTAGAAGCAAATAACTGATGAATTATTAAGGTGGGACTTTAGCTGGCATAACCAGTATAGCTTCATTCACTTTTGCAGGTCTTTGCCAGTTTATGCTAGCATAATACTATTGGGCCCCTTGTTGTTGTGATTGGGTGTTTTGAGAGACATTCTAAGCAGATCTACTCAAAAGCAAGTCCCATTTTATTCAGTAAAGTGTTCTTAGGATTGCAGTGCTTAGGAAGTTTATAGACAAATGACTATTTACATACTGAGTGGTATGATACATCCTTGCATGACCAGTAATGACTCCGTCCCATCATATGCGTATGGTGATCAAGGATAACCTTTCACCTGGTGCTCAATCTTTACCTATAACTACACATTCTCCCTTTTTTCCTTTGAGTATATTGAGTAGGAAGAACAAAAAAAGATGAAGAAAAAGAGTGCCATTGTATAATGCAAAATACCATTCATAAGTCATGCAAACACTAAAACCCTATGTATAATGAATCTGTCCTTTAGGGACAGTCCTTTCCATGTCATTGTCTGGTACTTATGTTGTTGTTCATCTAGCTAATTACCGCTTTGAAAGGTATAGTCCTGCTGTCATGCCTAGATTAGCAGCAAGTGTTTGGCTGGCTACTTTCTTGTCACAGTCGATAATTATTTAATGAGTTCTGTTCTTCCCCGGGAAAGTAAGATTGGGAGAGAATTGGACCTATTTTATCACAGTGCCATTGCTGTGTCTCTTGGCAGGTTTGACAGCAGCTGAGCTGGATTCCACTAAGGCGGGAGAAGAAGAATTTCAATAAGTAGCTCCTGAATCAGTCGGGAAGCAGGAGAGAAATTAATAGTGATGAGCAAATCTCAATAGCACCAGGCTCATCAAGTTGTTTGCTGCCAGCCTTCCGCCCTACAGCTGTAAACTAGTATGCGAAATGGGCAATGAAGAACTCCTAGCTTCACTGCCCCAAGGCTTGTTAAAGCACGTAGCACGGTAGAAATGAAACAAATATATATAAATAATAAAGCAGTCGTGAACGTGGGTGCCAACAAAAGTGAAAACCCACATCCATGTGCAGTAGGGAGGCCACCCTGTAGGTGGCACCTGGAGATCTCCCACTATTGCAATTGACCTCCAGATGACCAAGATCAGTTCCCACAGAGAAAATGGCTATGGCATTATATCCTACTGAGGGGTATAATGCCTCCCCAAACCCCGCCCTGCCCAGGCTCCACCCCCCAAATCTCCAGGTATTTCCCAACCCAGAGCTGGCAACCCATATGTGCATCCCCCCCCCCCGTGTGTTTGTGTGTTGCCTGGAAATCATGGTGATTTCTGGCAACCTCTACTGGGGGCTTGGAAGTTTTTCAGAGAGGTGGCTTGATTAACCTGCTTCTATATCCTGCCTCTGGTGTTCCTTGGAGGTCGCCCTTCCAAGTACTTGCCAGGGTTGCCCCTGCTTAGCTTCCGAGATCTGACAAGACTGGGCTTGCCTGGGCTATCCAGGTCAGGGCAAATGTGCATTCTTTTGTGGCATGGGCTTCCTGGGACAAGTGCCAATCCAGGAAAGATACTTTTATCAATCGTCCACAGTCAATCACTATAGAGGCCTGTTCTTTGCCAGTTTAGAGCAGCCATCAAGGAGGGACAGTATACGACACCACACAATATGACCTGGTGTCTGGTGGCAGGTCCCAGGTGCCAGACTCTTTGCACTGCTAGGGTAACTTGCCAACATAAGTTGATGGGCTTGATTCAAGACAGGAGTGTTCCTCAAATTGAGTAAAAACAAATTGAGATAAACATATGGAGCAGAGGTCCATCAGTGGCTATTAGCCACAAGGTATAGATAGGGGCTCTGGGGCAAGAGTGCAGCACAGCTCCGTCTCCGTCCCTCAGGCTCTGCCGTGCCTGTGCCAGTTTAGAGCAGCCATCAAGGAGGGACAGTATACGACACCACACAATATAACCTGATGTCTAGTGGCAGGTCCCAGGGCCTGATCCAACACTGGCTTCTCTTATGTTCTTATGAGATCATCTGAACCATCTCATAACTTACTTTTTTTTTTTACATATGTTTGATGTTTTGGACCATGTATGCTGCCATTGGACTGGAGAAGATAATTAGATGAAGGAGGTACCTTTAGAAGAGAAATGTTTTTTTTCCATTAAACCATCTTATATTTTCTGGGTAGCTGAATGCAGAATGTGTTACAAGCTTGCAACAGGGTGCTAAGCAAAGTGCTATGCAGGACTCTGCTGGCCCTTGTAGCCTTTCTTTGTTTACTGTGAATAAAGTTATACAATGCTCACTTAGAAAGGCCTTCTGCATCTTCCTGAGTGTTTGCAGCATCTTACAGAGTCTGTTAAGTTTACCTCAAACCACAGCATTAGATACAGGCTTATGTGGGTGTCATATCCAAGCCATATTTCTGTTCCAGAAAATTATTCCTTTTGCGATCCCCTGTGCAAAAGGGGAATGTGTAAATCCTCAGGTGGTGTTTGGTGAGGCTAAGTAATAGATGAACGTCTTACATGAAATTAGGTTCTCAGCTTCAAAGCAGATTCTCAAACCTGCAGCTAACAGAGATCAGTTCCCCTGGAGAAAATGGCCGCTTTGGAGGGTGAACTTTATGGCATTATACTCCACAGTGACAGACTTCACGTTCCTGGGATCCAAGATCACTGCAGACGGTGACTGCAGCCATGAAATTAAAAGACGCCTGCTCCTTGGGAGGAAAGCTATGGCAAACCTAGACAGCATAATAAAAAGTAGAGACATCACCCTGCCAACAAAAGTCCGTATGATCAAAGCAATGGTATTCCCAGTAGTAATGTATGGCTGCAAGAGCTGGACTATAAGGAAGGCCGAGCGCCGAAGACGGCAAAGGATGAGATGGTTAGACAGTGTTATTGATGCAATGAACATGAAATTAAGCAAACTCCGGAGCACCACCGAAGACAGGAGGGCCTGGTGTATTGTGGTCCATGGGGTCGCGAAGAGTCGGACTTGACTGTGTGACTGAACAACAACAACACCCCACTACAGTCCCTCCCCTCCCTGAATGCCTTATTTCCCAGTCTTTACTCACAAATCTCCAGGAATTTCCCAATCCAGATTTTGCAACTCTATAGGAAATGTACCTGATCTCATCAGATATGGGCAGCTAAGGTTACCAGGTCCCCCTGGTCTTTGGTGGGGGGGAGGGTCGGGTTGCTGGATCAAGGTTGGGAAATTCCTGGAGATTTGGGGATGGACCCTGGGGAGGACAGGGACCTCAGTGGAATACAATGCTATAGAGTCCACCCTCCAAAGCATCCATTTTCTCCAGGGGTACTAATGTTTGTAATCTAGAGATGAGCTATAATTCCAGAAGATCCCCAGGTCCCACCTGGAGGCTGGCATCCCTAGAAGCTAAGCAGGGTTGGCCCTGGTTAGTATTTGGATAGAAGACCACCAAGGAAATCCGGGGTCATGATGTAGGGGCAGGCAATGGCAAACCACTTCTGAACACTTCTGAACTCCAGGGTTGCTGTAAATCAGCTGGGATTTGATGGCAGGAGAAGGGAGGGGAGGAGAGAGAGATATCACGCCGCCCTGAGCCCGTACGCGGGGAGGGCGGGGTATAAATGGAATTAAATAAATAAATAAATAAATCACATGCAAAGTACGGAAAGTAGGGTCAATGATTTACCAGGAACAGGTGCCAGGAAATAGATGCCATCTCGGTAGATATGAACAGTTGGAGTTTAAGGGTATCTGGTCAAGTAGAAGAATGGTAAAAAAAGTAGAAGATTGCTGTATCCTAATGCACATTAGGGAAGCCTACACTTTGCGGATATTAAAGTATTTTCTCCTTTATTCTGAAGAAACTTTTCTCATGCAAAAACAGTCCACTTATTCATTTAGACAGGCTGGGAACAAAGAAACTACCATCTTATGATCTACAGGAAGAAAAACACTCTTGTTATTCTGATATCATCTGCAAGTGTTATTTTTGTTGTTGCTCCAAATAATGAGATTCTGGTAGCAAGACTATAAATCTTCAATGCTTCTCATTGTCTCATGCTTAGATCAAGGTCCTCGTGGCTGATTGAGTCATGCATTTTTTATTGGCCAGGCTAACTCACACTCTTGGAGCAAAATAGATAGCAAAGGGTTGACACTCCAACCAATCTTCTCCCTTCCCCTAACAGGACTTAGCCTAAGCACTGTAACAATTACTCATACCACAGGAAGTATCGTTGATTGAAAACTGCAATTTTTATTCAGGAATAATTTTCCTTTTTGGTACATGGAAAGGGGTTGAGTGTGCTTCACCCATGGAGCTACAAGGAAGTATCATGCGCTATGGAAATAAATTAGACTCGTCAAGCAAAAAAGTAGATTTTTTGTTAAGCACTTAGCTGTTAACCGTTGCCAGTATTAGGCTGTTGTATTCTTCTATAAAGCTCTTATAGTCTGTTAAGCTGCTACAAGAAAAGTATTGTGCATATCACAAGGCTGTTCTTGTATTGTCTGTCCCAAGCAAATGCTAAAGATCAGTGGTCGGTTATTAGGACAACATTCACCACGCACCTTTTTTATTCATGTAGGGATTTCCACATGCTTTCGCTCTCTTTTTTTATTTTTAAGAAATGTTGCTGTGGTAGCCTCAAAGCCAACTACATGTCAGCATGGGTTTACTCCAAAATAAATATGTGAAGGGGAGTGCACTGAGCAAAGGATGTGAGTGGGTGCTGCTAGGCATTGCTTCGCTTCATTCTGCATAACAAACCTGCACTGCTGATAGGTAGATGGGAGGGAAGAGAGAGGAACAAAGGATCTGGCTGCTTGTTTGATTCAAGGGCCGGAAGGTGGCTGTCTGCAGGCCAGATGCGGCTCATGGGCGGCTACTTGTCTACTGCTAATGATAATGAATAATCAAAATCTTCTATATTCTTGGGAATCAATCTAGAGAGGTAGCCATTTTAATTACTGCAAAAATAAATGAATCTTAAAGAACATAAGATCATAAGAGAAGCCATGCTGGATCAGGCCAATGTCCCATCCAGTAAAACACTCTGTGTCACACAGTGGCAAAAGAACCAGGTGCCATCAGGAGGTCCACCATTGACTCCAGAAGCTCTTCCACTGTTGCCCTCTCCCAGCACCAAGAATAGAGAGCATCACTGCCCCAGATATAGTGTTCTCTCTATATCTTGCAGCTAGTAGCCACTAATGGACCTCTGCTCCATATCTATATATCTAATAGTCAAGGTGCCCCCCGCATGCAGATATCTAAATCCACACATCGGGGGCACCTGGGGGGCAGGGAGATTTTCCTGCACATTTGGGGCAATCCCCAGATGTGCAGAAAAATCTAAAAAGTTGAAAAAAGTATACGGGGGATATTTAAATCCCCCCAAAAGTACAAGTGCGTTCCCTGCTGTGCAGAGAACACCCCGGCAACTGTCACCCTGGGGCGGGGAGAAGGCTTGGCGGGCCAGCAGCTGTGAGCTGCTCAGGCCTCGCTGCTGGCAGTGCCGGGGGGTGGAGTGGAGGAGGGAGAAAGCTTGGCAGGCCTCAGGCCTCGTCGTCGCCGCTGCCGGGGGGAGGGAGGAGGGAGAAGGCTTGGTGGGCCTTGCTGCCGCCGGTGTTTTGGGAGGGGGAGGAGGGAGAAGGCTTGGTGGGCCTTATGGGTCCACCTGTTGGGCTCACCTGCTGCCGCTTCCTCCTCCTGCGGAGCTCCTCCTGCTTCTGCAGGCCAGGAGGTGTGGGGAATACTCCCCCCCCGCGAGTATCGCAAGTCCCCCTTCTTGTTTTTACTAAATAACAAGTTACAAAAGAAACAAATAATCCTCAGATAGTAATTTCCTATATCCAAAAATATGCATACCAAAATGAAACACTATCCATTTATGCAAAGAGCCCTGCAATTAACAGTATGTAATGACTGCTGTCTTATATTACCTTCCCTTAAGTACTTACATCCTGGGTTGCCTGAGTTGCTTTATTGTGTTTTTTTCTGTTCTAATTTGTTCTTACTGTTTTTACTATAGGCTCAGTTTTGTTTGAATTTTTGTGCGCCACCTCAGGCAGTACGATTTAACCATATCTATTTAGAAGTAAAACCCACATTCTTCTATGGTATTATTAAGGAAAGATGGAAGGCTAACCTTTGTTTTACTGTCTTGTTACATTAACAAGTATTGGAAACCATACAGCACAGGAAACTGAGGTGGTTTTAATTCTGGACTGACATGCTGAAATCAACACAATGAGTGAAAAAACACACACTTAAAATCAGGAGAAAAAAATGATGCTATTTGTCAAACAAGAGGTGTGGCCACAACAGTTTTCTGAATACAGTGGTATGGAGAGAATGCAGTGGAAGGCAACAGGAGGGAAATTTGGCCTCCTTATTCCGCTGATTCATAATTTTGTAAACCTCTATCATGTCACCCCTCAGTCGTCGTTTCTCCAAGCTAAAGAGCCCCAAGTGCTTTATAGGGAAAGTGTTCCATCCTCTTAAGCATTTTACTTGACCTTTTTTGTACTTTTTCCAATGCCATAATACCTTTTTTGAGGTGCAAGGACCAGAATTGTACACAGTATTCCAAATGAGGCTGCACCATTGATTTATACAGAGGCATTATGATACTGAATGATTTGTTTTCAATTCCCTTCTTAATAATTCCCAGCATAGCATTTGCCTTTTTTATTGCCATTGCACAGTGGATTGACATTTTCCCTGAGTTATCTACTACAACTCCCAAGATCTCTCTCTTGGTCAGTCTCAGCCAGCTCGGACCCCATCAACATCTATTTATAGTTAGGATTTCTGGCTCCAGTGTGCATTAGTTTGCACTTGCCCACAATTGAACCTCATTTGCCACATTGATGCCCACTCACCCAGCCTTGACAGATCCCTCTGGAGTGCCTCACAATCCTCCTTTGTTCTCACCACCCTGAACAACTTAGTGTCATCCCCATACTTAGTGAATTTACTGCTTACTCCCATTTAGCACCATGTGTACTCTGACATAACATTATGTACAAATATTTACACTGACTGTGAGGTCCCCCGGTGAGTGGAGCTCTTATAGGGTGTTGCAGAGCAATCCAAATCAGGGGAGGGGTCTGCCTCCCTACACTGAAATACCACTTCTTCATCAACAGCCTCTTTGGATATTATAGCTTTGGAAAAAGTGCAGAAAAGGGCAACTCGAATGATAAAGGGGTTGGAACACTTTCCCTATGAGGAAAGGTTAAGGCGCTTAGGGCTCTTTAGCTTGGAGAAACGACGACTGAGGGGTGACATGATTGAGGTTTATAAGATTATGCATGGGAAAGAGCAGGTAGAGAAAGAGGTACTTTTCTCCCTTTCTCACAATACAAGAACTCGTGGGCACTCCATGAAATTGCTGAGCGGTCGGGTTAGAACAGATAAGAGGAAGTACTTCTTCACCCAAAGAGTGATTAACACTTGGAATTCACTGCCACAGGAAGTGGTGGCGGCTACAAGCACGGACGGCTTCAAAAGGGAATTTGATAAGCATATGGAGCAGAGGTCCATCAGTGGCTATTAGCCACAAGGTATAGATAGGGACTCTAGGGCAAGTGATGCTCTGTCATCTTGGTGCTTGGGGGGGTCAACAGTGGGAGGGCTTCTAATGTCCTGGCCCCACTGGTGGACCTCCTGATGGCACTGGTATTTCTGGCCACTGTGTGACACAGAGTGTTGGACTGGATGGGCCTTTGGCCTGATCCAACATTGGCATCTCTTATGTTCTTATGAACCTGTACTCTTTCAGGTCCCAAAAATATGACAGAAATGATAGCAGTTCGTACATGTCTGTGCTCATACAGAGAGACAAGAAGAGAGCCCAAGGCCCACCAAATGCAGCCATCAATAACTATGTCAGGCTCGAAGCCTTCTGGGTGATGTAGCAACATTGGTATTGTTGCTGACATCACACACGTCCCCCATGTCCCTACCCCCAGCTCTCCTGCTAGTTGATGGTGGAAAAACCCTAGGAAATGGTAAGGGCATGGTGCGAATTATCTGAAACAATTAAAATGCTTCATCTATTTTTGTCATTGAGCTGATTGCTTCCATAATAGCAGTGATGATTTGCATTGACCTTCAGTACATTTTCAGGCTTCATGATGCTCTTAAACATGAGATGGCTAAAGGTTTTTAAGATGGTCATCAGTGCTGCTGGCCAAATGAACTTTTACCTGATGAGATCACTTGCAGAAGAACCATCTTATCTATTTATTGGAACTTAGGCAAATTAATTAGAATTCGATATATAGGGCACCACAATAGTCCTATGAGGTAGACATATACCTACACATCTTCAGTGAAAAACCAGGAATAACAAAGAACTGTTTTCACTAGGTTGGAATTCTTATAACCATGCTGGGCTTTCCATGTGGAAAGAGCAGCAGGATGGTGTGAGCAGATTCTTGCTGAGGAGCAGAGGTCATTTCCTTCTTTGTGAAGAAGCAAGCATGTGATATCAGAGTGTGCTTGTGAGTTTTGCTGGACTGGAGGTTGTTATTAAGCATGTACTTGGAAAACAAAAGAGTAATACCTTCTGTAACTGTTAAAGGAAAGGTTTTCTTTCTTATCGTTCTCGGTTGCAGGAAATGAATTAACTTGTTGTTTGTTCTTTTAGTTGCTAATTTAATTGCCTCGTTTGTTTGCCTTCGCTTTTATTCTCATAGCTAAAGCTACACTCACAAGCATATGAAGAAGTCTACAAATATATTCCGGAAGAGGAATGGTTCCCAAACAGTTTCTGGTCTGTCATTTCAGACAGAACCGTTTGAGAACCAGTTCCCTTCCGGAATATATTTGTAATTTCATACACAATCGCTTCTGTCCTGTTTAGGAAACGGGGCTGAAGCATTTTACCTGTCAACCGCTTCCAAGTACTCCTCAGTTTCCTCTCCCGGTCCCGATGTGCTTTATAGCGTTATAGCGCTATAGCTATAACACAATAGCATTATATCAATCCCATTGGAATGCATGGAGTGTTTTGTTATACTGCTACAGCGCTATAGCGCTCTAAAGCGAACGTTAAAAAAAAAAGCCGGAGATCGCCCGCATGGGCGAAAAACAGCAGGGGGGAAGTGGGAAAAAGCGGTGCAGTCTAAAATGGCAAACCACTTCAGATCCAGCTCTTTAATGGAAGGGGAAAGCCATGTGTGAAATGGCAGCCCTATACCGGTTCACTTCAAAACGGATCATTACCGGCTTGAAACCGGGTGAAACTGGGTAATGTGAAATTCCCCAATGCCTTTCAATTCAGTAGAACTTATTTCTCAATAAACTTATCTAAGACCAGGCTGAACAGTACGTTAACATTGGGTCTGCATCCTTCAACAGAGCTGGATTTATGCACAAACTAAACTACAGTTCAGGGACTCAGATTATGAGTTGCTTCTAAACACACCTCTCCCCCTTCAGATTACTAAATTACTTTTTTCTTTTGGTTAATGCTTCTTAAACTTGATTTAGTTTAGGGCCTCAACATGTCTTATTCTGGCTCTGACCTTCAATAAGACATCAACAACCCTATCCACTTAAAATAGGTAATATGTTTAACGTTGATGCTACACTAACAGAGTTTGACTATAGAAAAACTATTTTGGTGGAGCTAAATAACAGCAAAAAGTCTTATTAAATAAGTAAGGATTTTGCTGAGTATCTCCCTTATAAATAAAAGCCGAATGGTGGTGGCACTTCTCTAGAACATTCCACACGCTCCAAAATCAGTTCGCTCTCTGATCTGTCATTCAGAGGGTCTCCCTATCCACTGGCTGCTTTGCCTGAGTCCTGCCTCCAACATTCTAAACATTTTGCTGTTCCTCTCCCCCCATAGCCAGTCAGAACACAGAGGTTATTTGCATATGCAGCCTCATTGGCCTTTGCCTCGGAACACAGAGGTCGTTTGCATATGCAACTTAATTTTGGCTTTTGCCTCTAACATTCTAAACAGTTTGCTCTTCTGAGGTAAAATGTGTCCAATCTCCAGGTGAGGGCTGGAGATCACTCAGAATGACAACTGCTTTCCAGATGGCAGAGATCAGTTCCCCTGGAGAAAATGGTGGGCTCTGTATCCTTATATGCTGCTGAGGTGGCCCCCATATGACAGCCAATGTGACGTAGCAGTCAGGGCGTCAGAGCACGGGAGAGGCTGCAGGTGTGTGGGGGGTGGAAAGCTGAAGAGTGAGGGGGAAATAAAGGTAGGTTGATGATTGGCTGGGAAGGAGATAGGGTTGCAACTCCAGGTGGGAAATTCCTGGAGATGTGAGGGATGGAGCCTGGAGAGGGTGAGGTTTCAGGATGCGTGGGACCGCGGACAGGTACAAAACCATAGACTCCACCCTCCAAACCAACTATTTCCTACTGGGGAACCATCATTGCCAATCTCCAGGTGAGGGCTGGAGATCACTCAAAATTACAACTGTTCTTTAGGTAGCAGAGATCAGTTCCTCTGGAGAAAATGGTGGACTCAGTGTCATTATACCCTGCTGAGGTCACCACAGCAAATTGACACTGAGTGTCCAAGGCCAGGGCACCCGCCCAGAGCCTCTTTCTAGAGGTCATTGTATTTATTTCCACAATGGGCCTTTTTCCTATTATCAAATAACACAGAACTGAGCTAAATAATGCTGTTAATAATTCTATTTACCTTATAAACAAAGCTGACTATATTGGCTGTTGTGAGAACCAGCAAATTTGACTACAACTTTCTTCAGATCAAGAGACTGACAATTTTTCAAACTTTCAATGACTGCCAAGTCACTTTAACATCCTGTTATTTCCTTCCACTTCATAATAATAAAATCTAGACTGTGCCTCTGAGACTGAATGTTCTGCATCTATTTCTACAATATTATCTTTGTGACCATAACCTAAGGTACAGACTAACTGGGAGGCTGTACTAGAACAGAACTTGCCTGATTGTTTCAAATAAGACCAGTTTCTTAAGGAGGGAAAGCTTTTTTAAATTTTGGAGCATTTTTAAGGCATTTTATTCCATAAAGAGGTCTGAAATGGTCAATAATCAGCTGTTTGACATAGATGGATAGCTGTTGCACACTGCTGTGATCTTGCATTGGGACTTGGGGTCTCTTCCCTCTTCCTATCAAAGACCTTGTAGCAGGGGAAATTACAGGGTTCCCAGGCCTCCTGCTATGGTAAGAGGTCTCCTGCTGGCAACCCACTTTGCCTGCCATTGCTCGGAACAGCAGTGCTGCAGGAGCAAAATAAAAAACTCATTGGGACACATGTGCCGTGACATCAGTTTCATCAGTGATGGGAGGGGGTAGCTCTAGGAATTGCTGGATGCTATGGGGCTGTGGTGACTCAGAGGTTAAGACACTGAGCTGCAGACCAGAAGGTCCGTAGTTTGGCAGTTCAAGACCCTAGTGCCGTGTGACGGAGTGAGCTCCTGTCTCTGGCCCCAGCTCCTGCCAACCTAGCAGTTTGAAAGCAAGAAATTGCAAGCAGATAAATAGGTTCCACTTTGGTGGGAAGGTAACAGCCTTCTGTGAACCTTGGCATTTAGTCATGTTGGCCACATGACCACAGAAATGTCTTTGGACAGTGCTGGCTCTTCGGCTTGGAAACGGAGATTAGTACTGCCCCCTAGAGTCAGATTCGACTAGCTTTCGAGCAAAGGAAACCTTTACCTTTATGGTTTCCAGTGATTCCTAGAGCTACCTACCGTCACTTCTGGGTTTTCCCTGGACATGCAATGCCATGCACCCCCCATGTCCGTGTCCCCCAAGCTCCTCCCATGCCTGGAAACCCTAGGAATTTATAATTTGTCAGGTTAACCACCTTAGGACACAAACGGACAGATCTCTGTGAATCTCTAAAAGGTAGATTGCAATACTGTTCAGTCACAGTTTGAATAAGGGCCACAGAGAAAGGGAAAGGAGATAATTTGTTAATAGAAACCAAGCTCTCTACAACATTATTGTTATTTTAAAGGGGAAGAAGTTATGTACGTGCAGATTACCTTTTAAGATCCACTTATGCAAGGATCACAGATCTGTTAATCTGTTAATATTGTCACTTATATTGTTAATACCTACCATGGGAGCCATTTGTTAACAGTCAAAGTATGCGTACTTCAACACATTAAATATATTTATACTCTGCTCATATTAATCAAATGCTCATATTAGTTTGTACTTCCCTAAAAAAACCAAAAAGCTTAAAAGAGAGACTGTATAATTGTTGTACATCAGTTTATGTTGCATTTTCAGTGTGCAGATGCATATTGTCTTTATCGTTTCTAACCTCCCACCATTTGATTACAATTACTGTTTCAAAAGGAAAGACAGACAAAGTGTGTGTGTGTGTGTAAGGGGGAGAGAGAGAGAGAGAGAGAGAGAGAGAGAGAGAGAGAGAACAGTGTTTGAGTTGTAGCAGCTCAAAAAGACTTCAAGGGAGGCTTGGTTTTGAGTTGTTGTGGATCTAATAGATTCCAGGGACATAGGCGGTACAGTCACTCCAGACTTCTGAGAGGATAATTGTGTTTTAGTTTGGACTTAAAGCCTTTGTAGTCAGGATCTGGGAGGTAGTGTTGAGCAAATTTGTATTTGTTGGATTTTTAACAATATTCTCAAAGGCAGTTGCAGGTTAGTACAGAACTCTCTTTTTGAGCATGAAATATTCATCTTTGTTTCTCTCAGAAAAGGAATATATCTCGTAGTCATTTCAGAAACCATAGGATATGGCTGCAGCCTAGTAACAACTGAAATGAAACCTGTGGTAATAATTTGGCTGAGTTTCATATAATCCGTTTTTCATTATCACTTACTGACATCTACTGGCAACATCATGTATTAATTCTGAAGGTTTTAGTGAGCATTTTAAGAGCCCAGTTTGAAGAACAATTGAGCAGACCAGTTATACACCAGGTGGAGAGACAGGCCTGTCTGGTATCATATGCTGTATCCTTCAATTGTGCTAAACGTAGCATCAAATGAACACTGGAATGGACAACTGTGTGCATACGGAACTCACATGAGTTCAAATTAGCCATATTTTTAGGAATGATATTCAGATTTATTTATTTGTTTATTTGAAACATTTTTCAAGGCGGTGGCAGCTGGCCTTTGCAGTCCTACACATATACTGCCATTCCACAGTTGACATTTAGAATTCTGTTTGCCATAATTATTCTGGCGTGACAAGAGATGCACATCCTTAAATGCTCTGGAGAATTAGACCACTAGCTAGATGTTGTGGACCAGTCAAGCCCAGCAGAGCAAAGAGACACAGAAGTCTCCTCTGAGGAAGAAGTAGTCAGCAGATCTGACCCCAACCCACAGCCAGCGGCAGAGGTGCTGCAGGAGGAGGGAGTCTCTGAGGGGCCAGACACAGATCCTCAGCCAGGAACCGGCACACTGGCCCTTCAGCCTCTCAGCCCTGGGCTGGGAACAGAGAGCCAGTTGCTGGTCAGTTCACACACACACACCATTACCAGAGGCTTGGAAACACCATAGGAGGAAGATGAGGAAAGACCTTCAAGTCAGAAGGCACAGTGCCCGCCTGCTTGCCCAGCAGCACAGCACCAGTCCAGCACCAACAGTGAGGATGAGTGCTTGCAGGAACAGGACTGAGGCGGCTGGCAGGTGCATGGTGTAATACAGGCTGTTGAGTGGCATGGTGCTTGAAAGCAACAGAGAAGAGAGTGGCTGTGTGGAAGTAACTTCTCTGTTAGCTATTGATTTTGCTGTTTGGGTTCTGGATTGGCTTCTTTGTTGCTGGCCTGTACCTTTGTATCCTTGTTCTTGGATTTCCCTTTGGATCTGAAGCTATGAGTGTTGCCTACCCTGTGCCTGAACCTTGGAACTATATTTTGATGCCTGATGGAATTGCTTTACAAACTCTGATGTCTAGAAACGGTCTCTGCATGCCTGCTGCGGGCCAGTAAACAGGACACTCCCCTATTCTGTTGTGGGGAGGGGAAGGAAAAGGGATTGTATACTGCTCTGAGACTCCTTCGGGAATTGAAGGGCAGGGTATAAATCCAATCTCTTCTTCTTCTTCCATTGGCTTGACTTCATGGAAGAGATACTGTTGGCAAAGCTGATGGACAGAGAACTTTTTTTGAAAGGTGTTGGTCTGGCAGTAGTAACAGCAGTTGGGTGAGGTCACAGCTGCAATATCTTGCTGAAGCCATTCTCTAGTGCCCTCATGGGGATGATTGCTCATTCTAGTGGGGTATTGAAGTCCTCACAAACTCATAGGTATACATATATTGAGGAGCTGCAGCCCATTTAGGGTTCCTTTATGTGTACAGTGGCATGTGAGGACATGGATTTGTCCTTAACTATTTTTTTTTTCCTGTGGAAGCACTGGTGAAACATTGCTGCGTTTGTTAGGAAGTATGGGTGTACCAAGAGGCTTCTCGGCCTTTTGGCTAAGATCAAGTGTAGTATCTCGGTATGGGTATATTTTACTATGCAGTAATTTTGGATCTTGTTAAGTTGACATAAGCAGCATCACCACTATACAGAAATACAAACATAAGCTCATATCGTTACAATGAGTGCTTGCAGGAACAGGACTGAGGCGGCTGGCAGGTGCATGGTGCATGGTGCAATACTGGCTGTTGAGCGGCGTGGTGCTTGAAAGCAACAGAGAAGAGAGTGGCTGTGTGGAAGTAACTTCTCTGTTAGCTATTGATTTTGTTGTTTGTGTTCTGGATTGGCTTCTTTGTCTCTGGCCTGTACCTTTGTATCCTTGTTCTTGGATTTCTCTTTGGATCTGAAGCTATGAGTGTTGCCTACCCTGTGCCTGAACCTTGGAACTATATTTTGATGCCTGATCGTGGAATTGCTTTACAAACTCTGATGTCTAGAAACTGTCTCTGCATGCCTGCTGTGGGCCAGTAAACAGGACACTCCCATATTCTGTTGTGGGGAGGGGAAGGAAAAGGGATTGTATACCGCTCTGAGACTCCTTCGGGAATTGAAGGGCAGGGTATAAATCCAATCTCTTCTTCTTCTTCCATTGGCTTGACTTCATGGGGGTGGGCCTCTGGTATAGCCTAGAAAGAGATACTGTTGGCAAAGGTGATGGACAGAGAACTTTTTCGAAAGGTGTTGGTCTGGCAGTAGTCACAGCAGTTGGGTGAGGTCACAGCTGCAATATCTTGCTGAAGCCATTCTCTTTGCTGGCCTTTGGGGATGATTGCTCATTCTAGTGGGGTATTGAAGTCCTCACAAACTCATAGGTACACATATATTGAGAAGCTGAAGCCCATTTAGGGTTCCTTTATGTGCACAGTGGCATGTGAAGACATGGATTTGTCCTTAACTATTGTTTTTTTTCTGTGGAAGCACTGGTGAAACATTGCTGCTTTTGTTAGGAAGTATGGGTGTACCAAGAGGCTTCTCGGCCTTTTGGCTAAGATCAAGTGTAGTATCTCGGTATGGGTATATTTTACTATGCAGTAATTTTGGATCTTGTTAAGTTGATACAGTTCTACAACACCAGTTCACCCCGTCAGCTGGAACTAAGTTTGCAGAGCTGCTATATGAACAGAACTTCTTCAGGAACAGAGGATTCTACGCACCTGAAGTACTTTTGGTGTATTGAGTGGACTTTTGAATTTAAAATTTGTATTTGAATCCTTTGCTCTGTGATTCATGAACTTGAATTCTTCCCTGTTTGCACAGTTTATTTATATGAATTTCAAGATTTGAATTAAAATTGTTTTGTATGTTTGTTAGTGCTGATTATGCAAATAATTTATGAGTATCATATTTAGTGTCTTTGAGTATTTTTAGAGGTTATTTATACAGGGGATTTTTGCTTTCTTTTTATACCTTTTAGGAAGTATGGCAGAATGAGAAACTGTGAAAAAAGGATTGACAAAACTGGTAGCCATGTTGAGTTCGTCCCCTCTGTCCCTGCGTAGTGGACATGT
>NW_015174857.1:376092-395737 GCF_001447785.1 Gekko japonicus
GGGAACCTGAAAGTGAAAGTAGCCACCATCACTCCTAACAGAGCCCCAAAATGGAGCCCTACCCCACCCACATCAGCTGAATCCGGTGGGGAAGAAGTAGGCTGTCTATTGTTGCTCCCTTTCCCAAAGACCCAGCAATAAGGACTGTAAAAGGTCCCTGCTAGAGACCTGACCCATGGACCAGAAGCAATTTGTCCTTTTTAAAGAACCTCCCATCCAGATCCAGAGGAAAGGAGTAAAGGGCGGGGAAAAGAAAACTGGAGGAGGGGGAGTAATCCTCTTTCTCTCTTCCCCTCCACACCTTGCCAGTTCTCAATGGATACAGTCCTACCGTGGTTCAGCCGACCGGGTAGACTGCGCAGGAGACATGTCCCTCCTTGCCATGATCTGGAACAAGGAGGGGGCTCCATTCCAATGCCAAAAGGGACAGCGACAGAGATTCTGCACCACCCTCGGCCACCTCTCTTGCCTCTGCTCTCCCCAGGCTCTTCACTGAGCGTCTGTCCCCAAAACTGCTGCACGCCACCATAGCTGGATGGGGGGGGAGAGCAGTTTACTGCCGCCTTCCCAGCGGGGTCCGAGGTGTTCCTCTTGGTGCAGCGACCGCCTGGGGGCCTCCCAGGACTGCCAGTGCTGGATCCATTGTAATTCGAGGTCTGCAGCTCTCGAATATGTTTTAGGGCTGGAAGGTAAGTACCTTCTCCCATTGCCCTTTAGGTCTCCGCTTCTTCTTCTGACCTTCCGGTGTCTTCTGGGATCTTCGTGCTCTTCAGAGCACAGCCAGCATGTCCTACTCAGAAGGCAGGGCCGGTAAGACTGGGGATCAGAGGATAAGCCCGTCCCCTCTGGGATCAAAGTTTGCCGGCCCTGCCTACGGAAGGGGGAGGTGCTTTTCCAGGAGTAAGGAGTCAAGGACTGCCCCACTCCTGGACCACCAGAGAATGGACAGGAACTGGTGGGTTAAGGGGCAAGATGGGGATTTAGCTCGCAAATAGAGTCTGATTGAACCTCTGTATTAGTTTTCAGGCTGAATTACTGTCTGCATAGAACACAAGTTTTAGTTGTTGTGCTGGTACCATAGTAGAAGTTTGGCAGGACTGTTTGGCATGTCACTGAGAATATTTTTTTTCTTTTTGCAATGGCATGTAAATATATAAATAAATAAAATGCAGATCCAAATCACGTGCTGCCTTCCTGCTATGGACTAAAGAACCTATGAGCAATCAAAGCTTTTAGTATAGCCACTAGATCCTGTTGGCCACATGGATAGATCATGATAATGGTCAGCTCAAAATCAACAGTTTTTCTTTGGGCTGACTTCAAATTTATCATCTCTTCTATTTCAACCTCCAAATCCTAATTTTGATTTTATATCTACCTTGAGCAAACTGAACCAGAATTGCTTAGTTTTGTGCCATTTTCTCTTTCCTCGACCTGAATATGTCCTGTAAAATGTACAAATTTTTACATTATTTGAATATTTCATGTAAAATGTGCATGTTTTCAGTATAATTTTATATCAGTAAATCAGCATTATACATCTATTTGATTTACAGTATATATTCAATGACTGTATACATTGCATGGAAAACCCGTCCAACATTTGTACATAATACAAGCTATTGCACAAAAACCAGAGAAAAAAAGAGAAGAACCCAAACTGTGAACAAAACGATAAAGAAATATAAGAAAGAATGAAATCTTGAATTTGCAACAGGCTCACTTCATGAACTCAAAAGCCTTTATCTGGTTAACCCCTCAATATTCAGCACTATCTAAAATCCATAGTCTGTCTGTCCCAATCTCATGTGACACCATTAAGAGCAAAACGTCAGAGTAGAGGTTTAAACAAAACCTCAAACCATTTCCTAAAATCTTTGAGCTGAAACAATAAAAAGGTATGCTACTTTCTCATCTGAAATTAACCAATTGTAAATGCAGTAGTGGATTTTGAGAAACTCAGCACACCTCCAGTGCAGCCAGTTTCATGTACCTCAACTTTGATATAATTTCCCACAGTTCAGGCTTTTTGTGCCCCAAGCAATTATTCTCTTATCCTAATAGCAGTAGTAAAGTGTGCTATCTGCTCACAAAGAAAAATATCTCTGTGTTACAGTACTATATAGGAATTAACATTAAACTAATAGGCAATTGTTATTTATTCTTTGTAAGCGTCAAGAATTCTAGCTTGCTATTCTTAAAAATAGGTTATCCCGCATAATTCTGCCATTATATACCAGGATTCCTGAATCAGAATTAATCTTGCAAATTTGTATGCATTTATCCCATAGCAGCACAAGCTGCGAGTGCACAAGGGGATAATCAACTGGGAAGTTTCTTTCACCCCACAAATAGTGCAATAGTCCAAGTCTGTTCAGCTCTGGATCTGGACTCCTCAAGTGGCTTAGAACCTCAGCATAATTTACTCTATAGAGCTGACCTCTGTCTCTTACCACACCTGAGTGTTTTTACTTCTTCCTTCCTAAATTATATGGGAGAAATTGGAAGAGAAGCCCTAAGAGGAATTTGGGACTGGGGCTGCATTCCCCAAACCCATTGTCCATGAATATTGCCTAATCCTTAAAAAAAATATGTAACCAAGTGACCACTACCCCTTCCATGACAGTGAATTCTGTAAGTCAACTGTACATCATGTGATATAGTACTATTGTCTCTCTTCTAAATCTACCACTGATCAGTTTTACTGGGTGACACCCCCCCCAAGAATGAATAACATGAGAGAGGTTCTTTCGACGTACTTCATATTTTATGAGATAATTTTGGTAAACCTGTTTTTATTTTTCATAATTTAGAACTTTTCATTGTGGGTTTCTTTAGATATGCTAAATCCTTATTCTACTTCTTACACCACAATCCATTCCCCACATATCCTTTTGCCCTTGCAGGTCTGCGACACCACCCACTGGCAGAACTTTGCCGGAGGAGGGGTAAGGCAATGCAGTGGGAAAAAAATGGCAGATGAGTGGGTTCAATAACCCTCCTCCCACACCACCACCCCAGATGCATTGAGGTAGGTCTATGTATAAATACCTATATCTTCTGCCATCACAGGCCAGAAACTCCTGGTATCTTGGGGAGGGGAGGGTGGAGGTAGCCTGATGTATACATATTTATTTGGAATTAAGTCAGACTTTGTTCCACAGTCCTACATATGCTACTTAGGAGTAAGTTCCTCTGAATTTAACTTGACTTCCTTCTGAGTAAATGTGCATAGGATTGTGCTTCCTGCCGATACTTCTGTTGCATCATGTCTTATTTGTTTACTTTTGAAATATTCGTATATTGTTAGAAACAAATTTAATCACAGAGGCACGTACACACACACACTCTTAAGGGTACCTTATTGTATAATGCTTCGAAACAAATTGTCATTTCTTCTGCAAAGTGCTACAGGAATCTGTCTATCAAACATGTTAATTTACCACTAAAAGTGTGTGTGTGTGAGAGAGAGAGAGAAAGAGAGAGAGAGAGAGAGATCCCCCTAATTGAGAAGAAATGAGTCGTATGCTCTCCTCAGCAAACATCACTAGTAAAGCTTCATTAGTATGTATTTTCACATAATTCAATTAGCCAAAATACATACAAATGCCAGCAGTGCTGTTCCCTGCTCAGGGAGTATTGGTGAAGCTTTAAACAGATCTGAAACAAAAATTGCATAAATGGCATGTAAAGTCCTGTGCATACAAAGATACCTTCGGGGTTCTAATAAATTCATGAAACTTTTAAAAGCATGATTTCCTAGCAGGCAATCACTTTTAATTAAGAGGATCTCCTACAGCAACACATGTCCTTCAAAAACTTACATTATTTTTTTTCTTTTTTGAATTTCAAAGTTTCTGTAGTAAAAGTTGAATTGCTGAGTAGCTTAACCTCAAAAGGCTTTCAGGCTTTCATGGCAGTTATAAACCACTGTGGTGCCTTCTTTATAAGAAGAAAAGATTCTTACCACAACAGAGAAAGAAGGAAATCGCTTTCTACTCATAGCTAGAAGCAAGCATTTCCTCCAAAGGTCAGAAAACTTTTCCTCAGTTAAAGAATATTTTTAAGGACATACTGTAGCTACTTGCCCAAGTAATTTCTGGTAATTTGTTATATGAATTAAACATACAATTTCAGGTATTTATTATTTTCTGTTCTGTAGGATTTCCTCGTTTTTTGAGGAAACTAAAGGTTTTGTTGAATGTATCAGAATGACAATAAATCAGAGTATGGTAAATATAGAGTGGACATGTCTTGTTAATGACCCTCTTCTCATTCAAAGGTAAAGCCCAGGTGTATTTATAGAATTCATTATTTTTTCAGGGCTGCTTCACTGATTTCATTTAAAAAAAATTAAATTCTGTTTCCCAAAAAGCAGTGATTGCCAGGAGTCAAACCCAAATTCTCAAATGAATGCACATTAGCTGACTGCTCAACTTCTCAAATGACTAGAAGCTAGCCATGTAAATTTTCTCTACTGTAAAGTATTGTGTTTGCAGTGAGACTGGATAATTTCAAAGTTTTATCTGAAAATTGTAATGGTTTATGCACACCTGCCTGTCAACAATGTTGTGAACGGTACTGAAATCTGATGCTGATTCTGGAGAATATGGACCACCAGCCCTAAAGAGCATTATTTCCAGAATAGCCATGTTTTGATATTGCTATATTATTCAACCCAATTACAGTGAGACTGGATAATTTTATCTGAAAATTGCAATGGTTTATACACACCTGCCTGTCAACAATGTTATGAACAGTACTGAAATCTGATGCTGATTCTGGAGAATATGGACCACCAGCCCTAAAGAGCATCATTTCCAGAATAGCCATGTTTTGATATTGCTATATTATTCAACCCAATTGACCAATTGTTCAATTGTACCTGAATACATTGAAGGAGTCCAATACACTCCCTCCACCTCCTACATCTAACAGGCGGTTGTCTGTCAGGTGCAGCAGCGGTTGCAGGGTGCTTAAAGCTATGAGGGACCCCGCCCCAGCAGTCTACAGAGAGGTCCTTCAGTAGAGAGAGAAAAAGTATGTATGTCTCACTTAATTTTTACACTACAATCTTCTCCATTAGAATTCCTACAACAAATGTTACATTTAAAACTTTACATCATCAGAATTATAACTGGATTTATGGAAGTTAAATACCGTAGTGAAGCACGGGTATCAGGCTAGTACTGTATAAGAGAAAGCAAGAGTCCAAGGAGGTGGTTTCATTTCCAACTAAGAGGCTCTCATATGGACTACCTGTGCCATTCACATATGTGGACAGGTCATTTGATTTTTCACAGCTTGTTTATTCATCTTTCTTTGAGTAATTCATAGTTGAACATTCTAGCTGTGATCTTCAATCAGTGACTGCATGTTCACAGATTGAGGCTACAGTCATTAAGTGATGAACATATTTGCTCAAACCAGACCACAGACGGTAACAGACATGCTCTGCCTAGCCCTAACTGTTCAGGGGTTAAATATCAAGTCAAAATGAAAAATGTTGAAAACACAATATTGGAACAGTCTGGTATTGCCTTCAGTCAACAACTGGTTATTAACTGAGTGGGGAATTGTGAAAATGTACACATTTACTATGTAAGGAAGAACAAAGTTTGAGTCCAGTGGCACCTTTAAGACCAACAAAGTTTTATTCAAGGTACAAGCTTTCATGTGCATGCACACTTCTTCAGATACCTTGAAATGGATGTTGCCAGTCCATAATATAGGTAGAGGGTGGCCCTGGTCACACGGGGGAAAAGGCACGGCCAAAGCGCGGCTTTTCTGAGCCGCATCAAAATAGATGCACAGCGGCGAGATCAGACAGATCCCCCGAACCGCCGCAAAGTTGCTCCCCAGCACAATCAGATGCTGGGGGGGGGGGAAGCCACGGAACAGAGAGAGAGGCAGCCAGCTGCGCATGTGCGTGCATGTGCAGTTTGGCCGGGAGCCTCAAATGCTGCAGGAGACAGGCGCGCTGGCGATCCCACGGCTGCCCTTGCTGCAGTTTCAGGTTGGTAGTACTCTTTTCTAGGTTTTTTTTTAATGCGCGTTTGGGGGATGGGTGCGCTCTGCTTCCCAGATGTTGCGGTGTGATCGTGCCCATTTGATGTGCTCCCGATCCGTCCCTCTTGCGGGGCAAAACCTCCCGTGTGACCGGGGCCGGTGAGCAGTAAATTAGCATACACTATAATGATGATGTTTAACAGATTCAAGTACCAAACTGGAATAATAAGCTTATACAGTTACCATTTGTTTGGGTTTAATTCTGGGGGGGAAACATAGTGGAGGAAATAAATATATCAAAATTGGAGACTGGCGGGCAGATTTTGATATATTTCTTCCTTTCACCATGTTTCCCCCGGAATTAAACCCAAACAAATGGTAACCATATAAACTAAGCTTGTTAATCCTGTTTGGTCCTTGAATCTATTAAACAGCTTCATTATGTTGTATGCTAATTTATGCTTATCCTCTACCTATGTATGGACTGGTAACTTCCATTTCATTGTATCTGAAGAAGTGTGTGTGCACAGGAAAGCTTATACCTTGAATAGCACTTTGTTGGTCTTAAAAGTGCCACTGGACTCAGACTTTGTTCTACTGCTTCAGAACAACATGGCTACCCCACTTGAATCTGTTATGAAGAGACAGAGAAGGGGAGATTGCATCTCAGAAGAACTTACAACAGAAATGGTAATAATCTGTGAAATATTGTAACATTTATGTTGGAAAATTGATACTGATTCTAAAATATGACCATTTGATTATGTCACTGAAAATTTAGGACCAATTTTCATATGGTCCCTCAGCATTCAGAATTTCTGGGGCTACTTGAAAATAACAATAAAATGTACTGAAAACTAAAACACTGCCTCCATACTGGATTAACCAGAACTTCTAAAACCCAACCCCAAACCAGTCACAGGATTCTCAGGGACGATTTACACAGTCTTTGAAAGTTCACTATCTTATGGTGGGCTTATGCTTCTGTAAATCTCTTTAAGGTGTCACCTGACTCCATTTAGGTTACAGCGCTGGTACAAAGGTGCTTGTGTGGCACACCACATACAATAAAGGAGCCATCCGTTGAAAATAAACAGCAGAGAAGCGTGTCGAAGACCTATCTTGTTATAGATGTGCCCCAGACACGTATGTTATTGGGAACAGCAGGAAATGTCTACAATAGAAATCATTTCATTGGGAGCAGCATTGTATGTTCTCTTGTTGCCTAGCCATTGCCCATCAATTGTATGGTAAGAGGACACATCTTCATTGATCTTAGAGATTCCAACAGTCTAAAGTGGTTGTGACCATTTTGTATATGCAACACCACAATGTTCTGTAGCATGAGTTTTGTATGGTTATATTGAAAGTGAGGTGAAATGCACCATGTGTTGTAGAAGAGTTGGTATAGATTTACTGTATGTTGTACAGTAGGCAGCAGCTGAATTATAAAGGACAACTACTGGACAATTAAAAAAGCATTCAGAAGGACACAGCTGCATTTCAATGATCAAGATGTGCCAGAATAAATTAGCATCATGCAAAGTTGGGCCATGTTTAATTCATAGGCTGCGCCTATATTTATCCATCTTATTATTTGTAATATAATCCATCCGTTTATTGAAGGTTAACACCAAGCATTACTCCTAGGTATTTTGTAGATGTGTCACAGGTCAGTGTAACCCTTCTAATCTCAAGCTACTTAGTGAGACTGAATGTGTTAGAAAGAAATTATATAGAATATCAAGTTAAATGAAGAGAAAATGAATTCTAATTGCTGTTATCTTATCCCAGGTGCCTTTTCTGAAGAAAGGAACACAGGAAACAAAGGCAATATTATCAGCAGTTAATAAAAGAATGCTGTCCTCTGACTTCATAAGTGTAGCACCGCGGAAATTCAGACATGTACGTGGCATATGAAAACGATTGAAGAGAAGAGGATCTGCCACCATCTATGGAGGCACTCCAGGAATCAGTGGAAGTAGGTCTGACAAGAAGCTCCAGCAAAAGACTGTTTGAAAAGGATATGAAATGCAGGAGGAGGATTGGAGGGGAGTGGGAAAAGCCATCATAACAGTAGACTTTTGAGCAGAAAATCTTAACAGTAAGTGTCTTAGGCCAGGACCAAAGAAATGTTTGTGGATGTGAAATAAAGAATAAAACTGAATAAAAACCTTGCAGTTTTCGCTAAGTAATTTTAATTATTATGTTTTAGACTATGATGACAAAGCCTCTGATTGTGTCATAAATTTTAAAAAAACTAATGTTTTTTAAAATGCCATTTAAAGCATAAAATGCTGTAAGCTGGGATGTCCAGCCTGTTCTGCAATAGACAGAGTGGTGTAGTAGTGACAGAGCAACCGCAAGCTTCTAAATCCATTGGGTATAACTCTGTTTAGGTTTATTCTGATGGAGACATATTTCACTGGGTGATCTCAGACTAGTCACCTGTTCTCAGGTAATCCACCTTGTTGTGAGGAACACCCAAGAATGCCAGTGTCACAGAGGAATTTCACATTACCCTTTTTAACCCGTTTTGAAGCCGTTTTTGATCCGTCGTGGAGTAAACTGGTATAGGGCTGCCATTTCACACATGACTTTCCCTTTCCGGTAAAGAGCTGGATCTGAAGCGGTTTGCCATTTCAGACTACACTGCTTTTCCCCCGCCTTTTTCGCGATCTCTGCCTTTTTAAAAAATGTTCGCTTTAGAGCACTATAGTGCTATAACACAACACTCCAGGCATTCCAATGGGGTTGATATAATGCTGTTGCATTATAGCGTTGTACCGTTATAACGCTATAGTGCTCTAAAGCGAACGTTAAAAAAAAGGTGGAGATTGCCCGCGTGGGCGAAAAATGGCGGGGAAAAGTGCATCAGAACTGAGAGAGGAAACGGAAGACTACTTGGAAGCAGTTGACAGGTAAAATGCTTCAGCCCGGTTTCCTAAACAGGACAGAAGCATTTGTGTGTGAAATTACAAATATATTCCGGTAGGGAAACGGTTCTAAAATGGTTCTGTCTGAAATGACAGATCAGAAACCGTTTGGAAACCGTTCCTCTTCCGGATTATATTGTCTGTCTGAAATTCCTCATAGATACAGACGAGGGCTCCTAATAGGGTAGAAGAGGCATCTTGGGAAGCCACTGCAGTTTGAAAAGAAACATCTGCCAAAGTTTCCTGAACAGATTAGCCATCCTTGAACTGTAAATTAAAATCACCTTGTAAGTTACACCATAAATTCAGTCACTGAAAACCAGTTCAAATAGAAAGTTCTCAGCTGTTTGTTTAATATATTGCAGGGAATGCTTTTAGATGTGCATGAAAGGAAAAGTGCATTCTTGCGTGGATTCTCCATCACCTTTGAAAAAAAGAGAGACACTTTTCTCTACCACATGTATCTTGAGACTGGGCAATACCACACATAGGCTTGATTTGTACAGTGTTGCTCCTGCCATTAAATGAAGGGGAAGGGAAAATAGTGTGAAGCATTCCAGCACATACATGGGAACATCTAGCTCTTGTAATGCTTTGTACACACAATGGGTTGGATCCAGCCAGCTTTTAATGCAGTCTCTCCCAATTCTGCTCCTTGTTATAGCCCCAATCTAACATGGTTGTAATACATGCAGGTCCAGTGATCCCAGCATAACAATTTTTTGGATGGTCATATGGGACCCCTCCTTCCTTTTTCACCAGCAGAAAAGCTGGTTGGATCCAACGCCCTGAAAGAAGCTTGTGCCCTTGAAAAAAATATTTAACTGAATGAACTACTTCAACATGTCCTGTGGTTTATTAACTGGAGTAATGGCCCTGTATAACCTAACTACGTTGAGCTTTTGGTCACTTCTGGAATTTTGAGGAAAGCGTAATGAGCATCACCACAAAATAGTAATAAACCTCATTTACAAATATTTCTTGGAGAAATGAAAGACATCAATTTTGGGGGGGGGCATCTCACAAAACATTCACCTTTATGTTTTATGTGGACGGTCAAACTATGAATGCTGTTGATACACATTCATTGGAACTCCAGATACATTGTTTCAGCCTAATATGCAGCCCGGGGGGGGCAGGGCTGCAGAACTCAGGGGTGGGATTTTTGATTGGAGAAATAGTGTGTAAAAGAAGAGTTAAAACCATCTTTCACTGGCACCGTGGCCTTGACTCAGATTGTGCCCCAGGCTGTGTTTTAAGAACCAAATAACATATCTGGAGTTCCTGTCCCAGAACTCCAGTGTCATACAGGACAAGTAGGATTATTTTGTTTCTTTAGAAACGTTGTTATTCATGTGTAAATAAATGCTATTAATTTGTAATGTATGTACTTAATTGATTAACTGATCAAAACTCATCCAATTTATCAGTTAAGATTTCTTTAACTGGAGGAGTGCTTAGCCCACGTATGTACTTTGGTGCTGATCTGGAAAGAAACTTTTCCATTCCTTAGGGGATAGCATTAACTTTTGAAAGCCAGGATCGAATCTGTAGCTGCACAGGGAGCTGAACAAATGTTTAAATTCCTAGGCACCAGTATCAAATTTCTAGGTACCTGGGCAACCAAGCATCTGGTGCTTATTCAGCTTCTGCTCCTCTGTCTGAATTTGTATGCTGCTGCTTCCAGTATTTTTGTGATGAAAGGCAGGTTTCTACCTGTGCATTTTTTTGTTCTGAGTCTCTCTGCCCCTTGAAATTACATGAAGCTGGGTCAAGTGAATAGAAATGTCTGTTGTACTTTGCTGTCATCCTGAGTGGGCTCAAGGTGTTGAATAGCATGGTGGTTGCTTTGATATAAACAAAAGGGGAGGGATGCATAGCTTTTTTTTTGCCTGGGAGCTATTGTTCACCAATCCCCTTTGTTTCTTTGTATTTTCTTCTTGAGTTAGGAAGACAAGAAATGGCATCCCTGTCCTATACATAAATGATCCGTGACTAACTTATAATAGAACTTATCAACAAAAAGCAGTACCTATTTTACTTGGAGCCAATATGTGTAGTCTTGCATTAGTGTTTCTATGGAATAACAGTTCCTGAACTTTGGAGGAGGCTGGGATGTGTCTTACTCCTGTTCTACCAAGTAGATATGATTGGAGCTGTCAGCCCAGTTGCATGTATGTTACCCTTAAAGCTGGTACATAGCTTCTAATAGCAAAAATTATGGCAAAGATGGAACATTGCCATAATTTTTGCCATTAGAAGCTATCTAAATGCTTTCCTTCAATGTATTAGTGGATTAAGAAAACTTGGTCAATAACTGTCCTTTTAAAATTAACGGATTTAGAGTATCACTATATTTCAAGGTTGTTTTTAAAAAGATGTATAGCATATTGTATAGTTTATTATGGAAACAACCAATATATTGGCCAGAGGTAATTTAGACTGAATAATATGCTCTCCTTGCCCCCTTCATTTGTTAATCTTTTGTATGTTGTGTGATTTTGTATTATTACTTTTGAGAATGTGTGATATATAAAGAGGGTATGAAGCACCACACCATTGTTGAATATCTCCAGCATATTTGTGCAGTCTATCACAACACTACCATTCTTAGCCACCACCCTAAATTGACAGCTATACATAAATGTAAAAGTGTATGATTTTATCTAATACACTTGTAATTTTTTTGTGGGCTGATTTGAGTCCCCTTGTAGGAGAAAACACAGGATATATGTTTTTAAATAAATAAACTGAAGGCAGAACTAGAGGGCCAAATCTTGCCTGGACATTTTTAGAAGCATAGAACACGGGGGGGGTGGGGTGATTCATACTGGAGTCCTAGTCCTAGTCATGGACGGGTTTCAACCCTAACTCAGTGCTGTCTCCCTGGTTCAAATCACCCGTTCATCAAGCTTCTGTTTTCTATGTGGGAGAAAACATGCAGGTGCCCATATGGTACTCCTGTCTCCCCACCAAGTTTGGGAAAAGGAGCAGTAAAGGTAGGATGATTTGCTTTGGGAAAATGGCATGAAAGAAGTAGATTTGGCAGTAGATTCCCACTGGGAATATGGCGTGGACAGCCTCTATACAAATATGGCATGATCATATCCAATTTGGGTGAAGTGGCCTGACTGCTGCTTTTTGCCATTGGCTGTCAGTGGTGGGGATTGGCGGGAAAGAGACAACTAATGATGTCAGGATATGCGGTAAGGGGTTTAACATCCTTACAAGGTGGTGTGGGGTATATGTGGAGAGAACCTGACACAGGGAGGACAATTTTAGCAGCAGTCTTGAGCTGAGTGTAATATGCAACTGAGAGATGGTGAAACCCCTCTAGCATGTTTTACAGCATGATTAAAACACTGGTCTCCTAAATCTACTACCAACATCCTCTTAATTTCACCTGTGGAATAACAATCTTGAAGCAGTGGTGTGAATATATTTCTCCAACACGAATTGGTAGTGGAAAGTGCCGTCAAATCACAGCTGACTTACGGCAACCCAGTAGGGCTTTCAAGGCAAGACACTTCAGAGGTGGTTGGCCATTGCCTGCCTTCACATCATGACCCTGGTATTCCTTGGAGGTCTCCCATCCAAATACTAGCCAGAGTCGACCTTGCTTAGCTTCTGAGACCTGATGAGATTGGGCTAGCCTGGGCTATCCAGGTCAAGGTGAACCTATTATTTTTCCGACACAAATTAAAAGATCAAAATCGACAACAACGCAACTTTCACAAATTCTGGGTGATGATTAATGTAGTAATTATTTATATGGTTGTCACACCTAGAGAAGTACGGTACCAGTCCAAGCAGAACTCATTGTACTGTCTAAGTTAAAGTGAAAGAACTTGCGTACTATAATTAAATCCTTAATGAAACACTATTATGTTCTGTGTGGCAGCTTTGGTATTTGAAAACAAAAGCATTTGCAAACTACAGAGCAAAGTATTGTCAGCCTGCAGTATTCTAAAAAAGAGTATTTGTCAGTTCTTAACAGAACTGACTTCATTTTCTTCATCTGGTGATGTTTTGTTGACTTTTACTGTGGATAGGGTTGCTGACCCTAGATTGGGAAATTCCTGGCAATTTGAGGGTGGAGTCTGGGGGGCTGGTGTGTGTGGGGGAGCTCAGGAGGGACGTGATGAGAGAGAGTCTACCCTCCAAAGTGGCCATTTTCCTCCAGGGGAACTGATCTCTTCCATCTGGAGATCAGTCGTAATTATGGGAGATCTCTAGGCCCCTTGGGAGGTTGGCAGCCCTAAGTATGGAAGAGCATACTTGGAATAATTCTGAAAGAATTCAGTAAATGTATTGATGCATGGGTCTAGGAGGTGTGAATAATGGAAGAAGGTCTTCATTCTGCTAAACTTCTTGCTACCACTGTGAGAGCCAGCATGGTTAGAGCAGGGGTCTCCAACCTTTTTTTGCCTGCGAGCACATTTGAATTCTAACACGGCATGGTGGGCAGAGCAACAAAATGGCTGCCACAAGAAGACTGCCACAGGAGGTGAAGCCAGCCACAACATGTTTGCCACCGCTTAACCAGTAACATAGCATAGATTCTTTGTGCTGTGGTGGTGGCTGCTGCCAAAGCAACATTTAAAAAAATCTGCATAGCAAATCAAATCTCTAATAGTAAATTAGAAGCCTTGGTGGGCAAAAGCCCTACCTAGCCCCACCCACTTCCTAAAAACATGTGGTGGGCTCCAGAAGAGGCACCACAGCACCCACGGGCACTACACTGGGATCCCTGGTAAGAGTATCAGACTGGGACCCAGGTTTGAATCCCCACTGTGCAATGGAAGCATGCTGGGTGACATGCTTTCAGCCTAACCTACATTATAGGATTGTTGTAAGCCTAAAATGGCGAGGGGGGGGGGAACACTGTAAGCCACTTTGGGTCCCCACTGATGAGAAAAATGGGATACAAATGAAATCAATAAACTTCACAGGTATTTGTGTAGTCTAACAAATCCACAGTCAGCACCAATCAGTTAGTGGAGAGTACGTGTGTAGAGGGGGGTTAGGACCCAGGGGAACCTGCACAATATTCTGACCGCTTCATAGTAAAATGCATGGTTAAGGCAGTACACATAAAGGATGTTTGCAGAGAAGGCCAAGATGTGAGAATCCTCTAAGAGGATGGTATCTGTCAGACGTAGAGCTAGAAATGCCTGCCAGACAATCTTAGGATCGCCTGGCTAAACTATACACAATGCCATACGATAATAATATGTTGTAACAAAACTAAACAATTATAATTTTCTTGTTATCTACAAACCAGGGACTAGGAAGAATCAGGAAGTAGGGAGAGAGATAATTAGCACATTTTCCCCTCCCCATAGTGCCAATATCCAGGTGGTAGAGAGCAAACAAACGACCGTGATGTATTGTGCCAAAGAAAGTCTTCCCAGACTTGAAAATTCTTTTTCCAGAATTCAGTTTACTTGAAGCAATTCAAACGCCATCGACATGATGAGTGTTAGTAGGAGAAATGACTAGAGTGGTTGCCAAATGGATTAATACTGTATTTCAACGCTACCCACTCTGATAAAGTTATACACGAAACGAGAGATAATATGCATGGTTTGTTGGTGTTGATGGCGTTTCAATTGCTTCACGTAAACTGAATTCTGGGAAAAGAATTTTCAAGTCTGTGAAGACTTTCTTTGGCACAATACATCACGGTTGTTTGTTTCCTTTCTACCGCCATCCCGTGATCTCTCTCTTTGGTTTGCAATATCCAGGTGGTGGCTGGAGATCTCCCAAAATGACGACTCATCCCCCAATTACAGAGAACAGGTCCCCTGGAGAAAATGGCAGCTTTGGAGGGTGGACCCGAGGGCACAATATCCCACTGAGGTCCCTGCCCAGGATCTACCCCCAAATCTCCAGGAATTTCCCAACCCAGAGTTGTAAACCCTACCATAGTGCAATAGTGTAACCCTGCTGAGGTCTCTGGGAAGAGTCATAGAACCCTCATTATCTAGCCCTGAACCTTTGTAATTTTATACTAACCCAGAGTTGCCTTGACTACTGAGGTGACCAGGTGAACAGGAAGCTGCTCATCTAGCTGTGAAATACCAAGCAGGAAGAGTATTCAGCACTTCCCCCCCCCATGTTGTACGAGAGAATTTTTGGTTGGGGGAAATTATGGTTAATGAATCTGCGCCTCACATGAGTCACTTCCTGACCCCAATTTCAGGTTCCCCATTCCAGGATACAGTAAGCTGTTAGAGGCTCTGCTCCTTTGTAATTTAAAGAGTCCTTGATTGAGGGGAGGACACCGTAATTAGGTTTGGAGGAATCACTTTTCCTCCTATCCTAATTATTCCCTCTCCCAGACTCTTTTAGCTATAAAGTGGTCAGAGCCCTGAAAAAGCATCCTGAATGGAATGGAATTAGACTCAAGGGGATGCACACTGCTTTCCTTCTTGGATACTGTAAACTGTGAGGGGCTTGAACCTGAGTCTCCTAATGATCATGACTTTAACATCAATTTAATTAATAGGGTTTTGTTTTTTTTAAAGCAATACTGGAGCAATTGACTTTGCTGCTGCTTTTATTGATGACCTTTTTGGTTTGTTTCATTCTTGTAGATCTTGGTCAGTTAATTATGTCAATGTCAAACAAGAAAGAAAGAAATGAGACTCACAATGCAATCCTGAGCAGAATTACTTCTGTGGGAGTGTAACTCTGATGTAACTCTGCTTAGGATAGCACTGTTAAATCTAGTTCATACAAACAAGCAGCTGTATGACATTCACGATAAGGTAGTTGTGGTTCCTCTACTGTATCCTGCCAGGTAAGTCTGCTTATTTTTACCTTGCTGCTTTAAATGTGTAGTTTTTGGTGGGATGGTGAAAATGGGTCCACGTGGCAAGCATTTTATATGCAGCTGCTCAGTAAATGAATGTGCCAATCTCCACCTTGCTACTATAACCTCAGTTTTTTGTGGTTTGCAGTGGCATGATGAAATTAAGTGACGTGCATTTTGAATAGCTTCCTTTTTGTGCAAATTGGTCCTTGTTTCTAAATACATATGTTTAATACTTGAATTATATGACCATCAGGCATATAGCTGATATCACTAGATCTCTGTAGATGACATTATGAGCCCTGTAGATTACATTATGAGCACTGGCACACAGAGGGGGAACAAGCATGAATGAGCATGCTGGCTTCACCTCCTGCCTGCATGTGATCACTGGCTAATGAACACAGAATCTATAAGTGTAGGAAGAGTACATGTATAGGATCCTTCCCACTGATCAGGAACACATTTTTATGTTCTCTGTCACAGGGATGAAGCCTACATTTGTACACTTCCTATGTATGTAGACTCCATCCTCAAAACCCAGTATTCCTAGGGGGCAGGGCCAGTACTCTTGTGCCCACTCCCTCTCTACATACATGGGTGCAATATCACCTGTAAAAGGCTACTATGATGTAGAGAGCATTCCTAAGTGGGTGTACTCAGAATCCTACTCAGGTCCAGTGCTCCCTCTAAGCTGAGTTAGTGTGAGCTAGCTCACAGTTCTTTAGCCGCCGGCTCACACATTTTTGTCTTTGCTCAGGAAGGATTGCTCCAGAGCAAACTAATTTATGCAGTAGCTAAATCGCTCGCTCACAACTCTAATGCCAGTAGCTCACATAGTGGAATTTTTGCTTACAGGACTCCACAGCTTAGAGGGAGCATTGCTCAGGTCTATTCAATGCAGCTCACTCCTAGGAAAGTGTTCTTAGTATTGCAATGGTGTTTTAGGCTGTGCAACTAACAGTCCTTCCTGAACCACAGGTATATGAGCATGCTCAGTTATGCTTCCTGACAATCTGTATGGGACTGGCTACGACTAAGGCAGCAAACATCTGTATGGAGCAGCCTCTTGTCAAAGGATTTCTGGCAGCACAACTGGAAAGGAACTCTTCCTCATAGCTGAGGATTCACTGGCAGCCCAGAGAACCTGGCCCATTATATGGACCAATGGTCTGAAGTATTATAAGGTCTTAGATGTCAATCTGTTAGGGATAGGGACCATAGATCAGAGGAAGAGCATGCATGCTTTGCATACGGAAGGTTCCAACTTCAGTCCTTCGCATCTCTAAGATACTAACAGGTTCTAAAGTCCTCCTCAGTTTGGGACTTTGGAGTATGGCTACTCTAAAGCGGTAGTATACTTTATCAGCTTTGAGGGATGAACAGTCTGACTTTCAGCTCATGTCATGAGCAACACTGGCACATTTCCTTTCTTAATGCCATACGAAAGCACTGCATCAAGCACGGTTGTGGATGTTGTAAATTTTCAGAGAAATAATTAATGTAAAAGGGTAAAGAAAGTTGAGAAGTGAGAAGTTCAGAACTATACCAAGGGTGTCAAACAGCAATGAAATATTAGCTGAAGTCAAGACTGTGCTGTTTGCTTTCTAGTCCACAGCAATATTCATGAAGCACAATAACGCTTGTAATACATATTATGGAACAGCTTACACTTCCCAGCTTAACTTGCTTTTTCAGGTTTGAGTTCTGAAACAAATTTGAACAGAAGCATTTAACAAAATAGAAGAGTTTTTATTTTTTGGACAATGTTAATGTGCATAGGTGAGGCCAAGAACTGTTATTTTGGGAGGGGGGAAGGGTACTGTGTGTAATATTAACGATGGTGAATGTGTGCCGTTCTTCAACCATCACAGAAATTAATGCTGAGATCATATAAGAGGAAATAAAAAGACCTGGCCTTGAGATCAAATGAAGCATTTGTATAGAGCAGTATTCAAAATGGATACAAATGCATTGGTTCGTTCGGAATTATGGGTGAATCAAAGGGAAAACTACATCCAAGAAGATAAAGCAGGCAACCAGCAGCCTAACCATGCGAGAGGCAGAGAGATGCATCTTTGAAGATTCTCCTATGGCCTCCTAAAGAGCCAGATGTGGCTGGTAGAACAATGTCCTCTCAAGCCTTAGCACCTGGTTCCTAGTGTTCTGATTCATAGGAAAAGAGGAGATGTGGAAGGCCATCATTTCATGCATTCATTTAAGAGCAAAGTATTTGAAGAATTTTAACAAAAAAAGAGGGGGGAGAGCTTTGAATGTGCCCTTTTTGGGGGAGAGGGAGGAGACACTGTAGTTGTGAAACCTCTAACAAATGAATGTGAGGTTTCTACTGCTGCTTTTCTAAATGCCCCAGCATAGAACTAATGTAGGTGGCTATTTCAACATTTCACTTTATGTGCTTGATCAAATCTTTTTGTCTGGAATGTCTTCCATTTACCTATTTTTCTGAGTTTTGTCATAATATGGAGTGGAATGTTAGGAGAACTTGGAAATGGAAATGGCTCAAAACTTATAAGACAGTTTGGGATACCACCAGGTTGTCTGAAATTGTGGCAAGACACATAGCTAAGGGTGCACACTGGCTAACACATCTTGACAGTGAGTCTGCTGTGCATCTGTGGCCCCTGCCAGACGGCAGGGGAAAAGCCTCTTAAGGCGCGGCTTTTAAAAGCCGCGCCAACGTTGAGACGCTGCGGCGGGATCCCACGGATCCCCTGGCCGCGGCGCCTTTTCTCCCCGGCGCGATCAAACGCCGGGGAGAAAACACGGCCCGAACGGGAGCCGGCCGAACTGCGAATGTCCAAGCATGCGCAGTTCGGCTCCGGGCCGGGGTTGAGCCGGCGCAAGGAAGCGCCGGCGATCAAACGCCCGGCTTGAAGCCGCCTACAAGTTGAACCACCCAAGGTAGGTGGTTCAATTTGCGGCGGATTTGGGCGGGAAAGGGCCAGTTTGGGCACGGAAGCAGGACGCTTCCCAGATGTTGTGGTGTGATCGCGCTGCTTTGATCCGCCCCCGAACTGGCCCGCAACTGGCCCAAATCCCCTCGTGTGGACGGGACCTGCACTTACTTTACCCTTTTTAGACAGATGTGCAACCGCTGATTGGTAAGGACCTATAATGCCACAATCCCTCCCTCCCCAGGACAGTTTTGCAATGTTTAACTCCCCTCAGTTTTTTAAAACAACAACATAGACAATATTTCAACTTTTGCTTTTTAATTGAACAAATGCCACTTAGAGGCAGGGTAGGGAGGAGGCCAAGAGAAAAGATGGAACAACGGAGGGGGGTGGCAGCCATAATTTATTTATTTATTATTTTAAATTTCCTACTAAATTCTAAGCTTTTGTTTCACAGCACAGTCTGAAAACGTCTAAGAAACCCCAGGAAAAACGTTGTTTTCTCCCAGATTTTTCTGGGCTTTTACATCTCTAGCGACACCATTTACCATTGCTGATTACTCAAATGGTAGGTTTGAAAGTAAAATACCCCTGAAGAAGATCCATCAAAGCTATTCTTCTTCTTAACATCTCTTTGGCATATGGATGATGCTTAAATCTCTTTCACTAATGTTGGAAATGCAAAATTAGTTTTACCACCATTTCCAAAGTGTTAAGAAATATCCTTGTTCCAAACACCCTTCAATGACAACTAGAGTGAAAACAGTTTGTGGGTTCTGATTGAACCGCTAAGTATGCAGTTCCAAAGGCTATGTCACACAGAATGGGATATGACATGATGACATGACAGATACTGACACATTGTCCAAATGCTCCCAGCAAGATGTCCAGAAAACCATTGCCATTGGCATATCATTATAGAAATTACCAACAAGTTACCGTACAGGGCAATTTCAAGAGCATCCCAT
>NW_015174857.1:395786-406250 GCF_001447785.1 Gekko japonicus
ATGCAGCAGTTAAACTTGAGAACAGGAGAAGTTCATTTCCAAGTGCTATCATATTGTGACTTGACAACAAGTTAAGATTAGCAACCTGCATCATTAGCATACACTATTTTGTCAGTACCTTGAATCAGACCTGAAGTTGCTTGTTTGAGACCATTCATTAAAAAATTACCCATTTACCATTTTGATATACATGTGAATTTGAGAAGCAGGCTCACTCAAGAGACCATGCAAATGCTGATCAGTGCTCATTCTAAAATAAGTAATATTTTAATAGAATTTAACTTTACCTGGGTATTCTTTGGTGTGGCCCTTTCTTTGTGAAATGGCCTGCCTTATTTCAATGAAATCTACATACACTGACCTTTACCACTGTAGTTTCATCTAGGGAGTATCCAGGTGGTAGAGGTTGGAGGTCTCAGCGGCAGACTTGCCGGCATGGTGGCGTGGCTGTGTGGATGACTGTGTGTTCCAGGGGCCCTTGGACCGGCAGACTCAGGCGAGATGTCCTTGCTTACCGCAGGTGTGGCAGGTCACGTCCTGGAAATGGCACTTCTTCCTCTCATGTGCCTCTCCACAGCTGGCACATTGGGAATGGCTGGGGGCCTTACCGGCATGACTGCTGGCCAGCGGCCCCTGCTGCGGGCGTCGTTGCAATTGCTGGACGAGGCAGACATCTTCCTTGACCGAGTTCTCAGGGCTATATCCCGCCATGACCTGATGTGCCGCGGCTGTTGGGCGCTCCTTGTGTGATGCCTCATGTGTGAGGGCGAGCGGCAAGGCCTCTTCCAGGGTTATCTTATGGTTGCCGATCATCTTCCTCCGCAGTTTGGCGTCCGTAAGTCCACACAAATTGTGTCAAGAGGTTGTCTTCCACCTTGGAGAAGGAACAGTCCACCGCGAGGGCATGCAGGACGGCCATAAAGGCTGTGGCAGATTCCCCTTGGGCCTGCACTTGTCCCTGGAACTCCATCCGTCTAGCAAGGAAGGTCGGCTTCGGACTGAAGTAGTTATTGAGGGCTTCGATTTTCTCCTCAAATGAACACTACAGGATGGTACGGGGAACCAGGAGACTCTTGGCGAGTCGAACAGTGTCGGTTCCACAGGAACTGAGGAGTAGGGCCCTTCTTTTGCCGGCATCTGTGAAGCCATTTAGCTCAATGTAGCACATCAGCTGGTCCGTCCAGGAATCCCAAACTTCGGGACGTGAGGGGTTGAACTTGTCGAGGCTTATGTGAGTGGTGGCCATGACTCACCAGCGTTGCGGGTAGCTGGTGCGGTGCTGCTAGAGAGCGGTGCAGGGCGTGCTGGCTTCCTCCTGCTCAGAGTTCGATGCTGCGGGTGGGGAGTCAGGCTCGCTCATCGGATCCCACCTTCGTCGCCACTGAAAAGTACTGGGTTCGATACATCAGGACGTGGACCACGACATGGGAGAAGATGCGTTTATTAGTACTTAACACATGGAACAAAAACTAATGGCCGGGTGGCCAACTTTATACAATTGTGGAGGGACACCCCTAGGTTCTATTGGCGGTTTGAACTTCCTGCCAATGTCCCTATTGGTTCCTTACTTGTAGTTCAGGAGCCTAGTTTCTATTGTCTTCTGGACTGAAGCTCTAGTTGCCTCTGGCTGGCGCCTGGCAGTGATCTGAGGACATAACAATTATATACTTGGGCTTTCAACAAGGTACCTCTCTAAAGACTCCTGAGTAAATTTAGCAATCATAGGATATGAGGACGGGTTCTCTCATGGATTAAAAATTGGTTAAATGACAGGAAGCAAAGAGTAGGAATCAATGGGCAGTTCTCACAATGGAGGGAAGTAAGCAGTGGGGTCACACAAGGACCAGTATTCGGGCCGGTACTATTGAATTTATTCATAAATGATTTGGAACTAGGGATGAGTAGTGTAGTGGCCAAGTTTGCATTAGACACAAAATTATTCAAGACGGTGAAAACCAAAACCGATTGTGAAGAGCTCCAAGAGGACCTCCACAAACTGGGTGAGTAGGCAACAATGTGGCAAATGCAGTTCAATGTTAGTAAGCGTAAAGTGATACACATTGGGACAAAAAAAATCCCAACTTCAAGTTTAGGCTAATGGGGCATGAACTTGCTGAGACTGAGGGGGAAAAGATCTTGGGGTCATGGTGGAGAGCTCAATGAAAGTGTTAAGCCAGTGTGCTGCAGTGGTGAAAATGGCAAATTTGATGTTAGGAATGGGATTGAGAATAAAATGGCTGATATTGTAACGCCCCTGTTGAGATCTACGGTGTGGCCTCATTTGGAACACTCAGAAGAGTCTGGGACTTTTCAGTTCAGAAAAGAGATGACTGGGGGGGACACACACATGATAGAGGCTTATAAAATTACGCATGGGGTGGAGAGAGTTGACAAAGAGATTTTTTTCCTCCTTCTCCCATAACACTAGAACTTGAGGACAACCAATGAAGCTGATGGGCAGTAGGTTCAGGACAGCCAAAAGGAAATACTACTTTACACAGAGTGATTAAAATGTGGAATTCATTGCCAGAGATGTAGTGATGGCCACAGGAATAAACAGCTTTAATAGGGGATTAGATGGATTCATGGAAGATAAGTCTATCAATGGCTACTAGTCATGGCGACAGAAGGGAACCTCCACATTCAGAGGCACTTAGTCTCTGACTCCCAGAGCCAGGAGGTAACATCAGGGGAAGGCCTTAACCTCTATACCCTGTTGTTGGCCCTCCAGAGGAACTGGTTGGCCACTGTGTGAGACAGGATGCTGGACTGGATGGACCATTGGACTGATTAGGCTTGCCATTCCCCTGGGGGGGGGGCTGGGAGTTTGCCTGCTTTAGGGGCCCCCGAGCCGCCAGCCCAGATCTGGCTGGCGACTGGAACCCCACTCCCAAAGTGCCAGGATCGCGCCAATGTGCCCAGCATGATGACATCACCCAGAGGTGATGTTATTGCGCTGGGCACGTTGCCAGGGGGACGCTCTAGCACTCAGCCTAAAAACTCTATGGTACCATAGAGTTTCTGGCCAAATGCTAGAGTGTCCCCTGACGACATGCCTAGCATGATGATGTCACTTCCAGGTGATGGCATCTTGGTGCACGCGCTATGCATGTGCACTAGAAAATCCAGGAAGGAAGCTTTGTCCCCCCGCCAACTGCAGGTAGGGACCCGGCAACCCTAGGTCTGATCCAGCGGAGGCATTCTAATGTTCTTATGCCCATGGGTACCAGGCTGGGGATCACTGGTCTAGAGAATGGTGCTGGGAGGCGGCTGGTCTTCCATCGGCATTTGATCTGTATTGTTCTGCAAAGCTCCATGTTATCTTCAGTATTGTTCAACATCTACTTGAAACAACTGGGAGAAATTAGGAAGTTTGGTGTGCAATGCCATCAGTATTCCCATGGAAGCTTTGAATTGACTTACCCAGTGACTGGAAATCTGTGGCAGCCTACACAAAGGCAAACAAACTAAGGCTCACTTCTCACAAAATGAAATTACTGCTGGTTGAGGACTGCTGCGTGTGAAGCCCAGATTTGCAGTTTGGGTGTACTTCTGGATTTTGCTTTGATCCTGATGGTCTGAGTAGTCAAGAGTGCCTCTCACCATCTTAGGCTAAAAAGTCAACTTAGCCTTTCCTGGCATTCCTTGGTGACTTCCAGAGATTCTACTTGGGTTGCCTTTGAAAAGTTTTCCAAACCTGCAGCTGGTCCAGAATACCCATTTCTTTACAGTAACAAGTCATTTTGAGCATATTATTCTAACATTAATTTAACTTCACTGGCTTCTTCTTGGTTTCCAAGCCTAACTGAAAGCTTTGACCTTTAAATCCCTACATGCTTGGAGACCAAAGACTGCTTTCTGTGACACGAGCCTCTCTCACATAGTTGTTGTTGGAGAGACCTGGGTCTGTGTTCTACCACCATCAGAGCTTGGATGGAGAGGTCACATGTGACAGAGCCTTCTGGCTGTGTCACCAAGACTTGGTACTCCCTCCCGATCCCTTCCGATTTTCAGAAGACAAGTGAAGATTATCCTGTTCTGTTGGGATTTTGGTTTAAGTTAATAATGTCACTGGTGGTATTTTGCTAATCTTTATTGCTGGCATCCAATTTTTCTTATTATTGCTTTGCTGGTTTTCTCTTTGGGGTTACTTAACTGCATGTTGGATTTTAGTACATTTGAATCTTTAATTTTCTTGTAAGCAGCTTGACAGTTGTCTCAAAAAAGCAGGATATAAATTGTTAAAGCATCATCACCATCTCGGGTTATGCCAATATGAATGGTGATTTCACATCAGTATGTTGGTCAAGTGATATTGCCTGACTAGGTGATTGTGGAATGATTATGCTGTCTCCGTAGGTGGTCTCCTCCCAACATCTGAGTTACACAAAAATCTTTATGATAAATCCATTCAGGTGGGAAAATAATAATCATCCACACTGACGGTGTTCAATCAGACAGGCATTTTTATGTTTAACAACAGAAAGATACATTAAAATGGTGGATTAAGCTGTACTATTTAGCCTGCCTAAAGATTTATTTCAATGGGACTTAAGCATCAATGACAGGATCCAAAGTTCCTGTTTGGGCAGCTCAGTGTGATACAGATTAGAGTACAGGTGACCCACAGGATTCATGGCTATGAATCTCACTAGGTAGCCCTGTGCAAGTATCTTTCTCTCTGAGGATAACCTACCTGTTAAGGTAAATCAGATGAATAAGGATGTTTGAAAACAACAGAAATAATTTTAAAAATATTATAGGCAGTAGAAAGGTCATGCAGAAAGTAAGACCCACAACACCATTTAGTATTCATTTTATTTTAGAATACATTCAAAAATTATTAGGTACATGCTTCATATTTCTTTGTATATGGTAAGGTGGGTTAAACACAAAGCAGCAGAACATATAAAAATATGCCCTAGTTTGTTACTTTCTGCTGCTGTGTGACTCCAGATTAAAGTGTGAAATGCCATTATTTGGCTTCCCAAGTTCCCCTGTCTGAATTTATTAAAGTAAGTGCAATCTATGTCTGATAAAAGGGAACACATCTGGCCCATATCCTGATCACAAACTCCACACCCTATTAATTATATTGATGGGTAAAGCTGAGATGTGAGTTGGACATTATTTATAGTGATCTTTGCTAAGTAAATCATTACAAAAATGGCTTTCTAAAACGAAAACGCTTCTCTTTTTAAGACGCTGCACAGAATTAAAGAGGCTTTACAATGGAGCACGAAGCATATTGCAGAGAAAGGGAGAGAGGGAGACAGAAGCTGGCTTGATTAATGCACACGATTATCAGCAATGCAAATCACTTTCACTTATTAAGTCTTGTTTAATATCCTAATGAAGCTTCCTGAGCAGATTTGATAATTCCAGCAAAAGTGACTGCGAACTAATGCCCTTTCAACATGTTGAGAATGAGCAGTGGTATAAAGAAAACCTCATTTACTCTAATTCTGACCAAATGTGGCATCCTCGGCTCAGCTCCTACCTCACAGCAGGAGACAATTAACCTTTTCTGTGCCAGAAGTGATTCCCAACACGTTCCAGCTGTGAAGGCCAAGGAGGTCAGGCATAAATGAAGTTTACTTTCAGCTTCTCGGTGCAGAAAAACCCCAACACAGCTACATCTGCGAAGCGGTTGGCAGCAGTGGTGGGGGAAACACTGGGATTTTGTCCCAAAGGTTTATGGATTTCGTTCTTCTCATCACAGGCGATGTATCACAAGCAAATGGTACTAGGGTATAAAGGAACATTGCAGGATGATCCTTTCCTTTGGAGTGCACTTACGTAACAATAAGAGAAATGAAGCAGCTGTTTACTGATTGCAACCAAACAGCCAAGTCAGTGCTTGTAAGATCAAGGAAATTTTTCTCATTTCTGAACTTTCCCATTCTTGACACATGGATTCATTTATTTATTTTACTGAATGTTTATACTGCTTCTATAACTAAGCAGCCTTCCAAGTGGCTCAAAACCATGCAGAAACATCCAATCATAAATATCGACAGGAATATTAAGAAGTAGAAAATCTGAGTTTTTCCTTAGGGATCTTTCTAAGAAATCAACATTTCAGTGAAAGAGCTAGGGATGCTCAGACTCATTACAGTTCACCTCACTTCTTGTTTGCTGGTAGTGATCAGGCAGCCAATCAATGGATGGTCTGTTTAGCTGTTCACAACCTGTTTGTGTCTGTTTGCAGGAACAGAATATTTGTAGCCATAAGAAAACAACTCCCAGCTGATGAAGGTAGTGGGGGGGGGTAGGTTGGGAGAGCAGCAAGGGTGAGGGCGAGTGGAGTGCCAATGATGGAGGTGGATAAGTGAGGGGAGCAGCAAGGGTTGTGTAGGCTGAAAAGGTGAGGGGGCAAAAGAGATTGGAGGGGGTAAGTTAACAGATAAGGGGAATGGGCAAAAGGGGAGAAATGGAGGGGTAGGTTAACAAAGGGGAGGGATAGATTGACAGAGAAAGGATGGGAGGAAAAAAGATGGGGGTAAGTTGACAGATAAAGGATGGGGTAGAAAGAGAGGAAAGATTGTTAGAGAAGGAGGAAGAGGGAAGGAAGCGAAGAGGGGGAAGGGATGCACCCTCTCTGCAAGTTTCTTGCAGGTCCCACTTGTTTATAAACTATTAGCCATGTGTGGCTTCCATCTTTGGATAGCTATATCTGCATACTGGGACCACAAAAGACTTTGCTGCAAACTTGGGGGGCTCTCCAGGTGTGCAGAAAAATCTGAAATTTTTACATTTCCTCCAATGGCTGATGCCGGGAGCTGCTTGGGGCTTAGGTGGGGCAGCAGATGCTGGAAGCCACTTGGAGCTCAGAGCTCCTCCTAGACAATGCCACGGGTGGTGGTGGGGGAGCATATAAACACACAGGCACCCAAACAAGGAGGAGGGCTAAAAGAGTTAGTGGTCCTTAAGGTAGGCTGGCCCCAAGCCATACAGGGCTTTAAAAGTCAATACCAGCACCTTGAATTGGGCCTGGAAGCAAATTGGAAGCCAGTGAAGATCGAACAGGACTGGAATGATATGGTCCCTGTGACCCACTCCAGTCAATGTTCTGGCCACAGCATTCTATAACTACTGTAGCTCCTGGACTGTCTTCAGGGGCAGCCCCATGTTTTGTAGTCTAATCTAGATGTTACCACAGTATGCACCACACACCTCTCTCCTATTTCCTATCTTGGTGTTTTCCTTTGAGAAAAGCTGCAAATGTCTTCCCTTTTTGCTCATAGTAGTGTATCTGTTTCCCCTCCTTTGCAGACAAAAAAAAGGGATGTTGCCCTACTGTCAGTGAGCCAACCCCTTGTTTCAAGGAGGCCATGGGTTGTTCCTGGAGATTACTTGCCCGTTGCCCATGTGAATTGTAGAGCTGACTGGGTAAAATGCCCGGACTGTCAGTTCATCCCTCTCTTTGTGTCCTTTTGTCAAAAGGTTAGTTGCTTATATGCCATATGTTCTAAACCGAGCACTCAGCAATTTCATTGAGTGCCCATGAGTTCTTGTATTGTGAGAAAGGGAGAAAAGTACCTCTTTCTCTACCTGCTCTATCCCATGCATGATCTTATAAACCTCGATCATGTCACCCCTCAGCCGTCGTTTCTCCAAGCTAAAGAGCCCCAAGCATTTTAACCTTTCTTCATAGGGAAAGTGTTCCAACCCTTTTATCATTCTAGTTGCCCTTTTCTGCACTTTTCCCAATGCTATAATATCCTTTTTGAGGTGTGGTGACCAGAACTGTACACAGTACTCCAAATGAGCTTGCACCATCGATATGTACAGGGGCATTATGATACTGGCTGATTTGTTTTCAATTCCCTTCCTAATAATCCCCAGCATAGCGTTGGCCTTTTTTATTGCAGTCGCACACTGTCTCAACATTTTCATTGAGTTATCTACTACGACTCCAAGAACTCTCTCTTGGTCAGTTTCTGCCAGTTCGGACTTCATCAACGTGTATTTATAGTTAGGATTTTTGGCCCCAATGTGCATCACTTTTCACTTGGCCACATTGAACCCCATTTGCCACGTTGACGCCCACTTGCCCATCCTCGACAGATCCCTTTGAAGTGCCTCACAATCCTCCCTGGTTCTCACCACCCTGAACAAGTTTGTGCCATCTGCAAATTTAGCGAATTCTTACTCCCACCTCCAAATCATTAATAAACAAGTTAAAAAGCATTGGACCGAGTACTGATCCCTGTGGTACCCCACTGCTTACCACCCTCCACTGAGAAAATTGCCCATTTATACTCTTTGTTTCCTATTAATTAGCCAATTTTCGATCCACAAAAGGACTTTTATCCCATGACTATTGAGCTTACTTAGGAGCCTTTGATGAGAAACTTTATCAATAGCTTCCTGGAAGTCAAGGTAAACAACATCTATTGGGTCCCCCTTGTCCACATGTTTGTTCACCCCCTCAAAGAACACTAGCAGGTTAGTGAGACAAGATCTTCCCTTACAGAACCCATGCTGAGCCTTCCTCAATAGTTTTTGTTCATCAATGTGCCTACTAATTCTTTCCTTAATAACAGTTTCCACTAATTTACCTGGTATTGACGTCGGACTGACTAGCCTGTAATTTCCCGGATCTCCTCTGAAACCCTTTTTAAAGACGGGAGTGACATTAACTACCTTCTTTTAATGAAAGAGCACATATTTTTTTCAGGAGATCCACAAGTTCACATTTGAGTTATTTCAGAACTCTCGGATGTATACGATCCGGGCCTGGTGATTTATTAGTTTTTAAGTTGTCTAACAGTTGTAGGACCTCCTCTCTCGTCATCTCAATCTGACTCAGGTCTTTCAGCAACCCTCCCGAAATTAGTGGTTCTGAAGTGGCCAAGCACTTCTCATCTTCCACATTGAAGACAGAGAAAAAATGCATTCAGCTTCTCGGCCATTTCCCTATCATCCTTCAGTACTTCTTTTACCCCTTGGTCATCATCCAAGGGCCCCACTGCCTCCCTGGCTGGTTTCCCGCTTCTAATGTATTTGAAGAAAGTTTTACTGTTGGTCTTTATGTTTTTTACTATATGCTCCTCATATTCCCTTTTTGCCTGCCTGATCACAGACTTGCATTTTAATTGTCACAGCCTGTGTTCTCTTTTATCAACCTCACTGAGACTAGCTTTCCACCGCTTAAAGGAATCCTTTTTACCTTTTACAGCTTCCATTACTTTGTTCGTTAACCATGTGGGCATTTTTCTATACCTATTTGTGCCTTTCCTAACCTGCAGTATATATTTTTTCCATTATATATTTTTTCTGAGCTTCTAGGATTGTAGTTTTAAATAGTTTCCAAGCTTCCCCAATGGTTTTGACCCTTTCTACTTTTCCTTTCAGTTTCTTCCTCACATGTCCCCTCATATCAGAGAAGTTACCCCTTTTAAAGTTAAAAGTGGTTGTGTCAGTCTTTTTGGGCAACTCCCTATTTATACAAATGTTAAACTGAATAACATTATGGTCACTGTTCCCAAGCGGTGCAATCAGTCTTTTTGGGCAACTCCCTATTTATACAAATGTTAAACTGAATAACATTATGGTCACTGTTCCCAAGCGGTTGTGTCAGTCTTTTTGGGCAACTCCCTATTTATACAAATGTTAAACTGAATAACATTATGGTCACTGTTCCCAAGCGGTGCAATCTCACCAGGTCTTGGGGATTACTTAGGACCTAATCCAGGATTGCCTCTCCCCTGGTAGGTTCTGTGACCATCTGTTCCATAGCACCATCATTGAGAGTGTCTAGAAACTCAATCTCTTTTTCCCAACTTGAACACATATTTACCCAGTCAAATACAAATACAATACCTTTATTGGCATAAGAGATAAAATACAACGGGCAGCATAAAGCCTCAAGATAGCCAGGGGGGGTAGCACATTCCAAATTGCCTTAATATGAGCCTCTCCTCCTAGATATCTCATTAAAAAAATTGCTACAGGTTCAAGGATTTCTATATTATGAGAAGACAATAAAGAAATGATTTTATACTCATCAGATTGGCCCAAAAGGGGGTCCATCACAGGTTCAGTATAAGCAACGCGTATGCCATAGTGGAATTTACAGTACAAAAGCACATGTCCAATAGATTCAATTTCCCCCATCCCACATGGGCACAATCTATCTTTGTATGGAATTCTCTTGAGCCTACCTGATAAAACCACTGAGGGAAGGACGTAGAACCGAGCTAGCATGAAAGCCCTACGGAGATGGGGCTGAATCAGTCTTGCCAGATATCCTGAGGAAATGTGGCTGAAAGAGAGTCCCATACTCATGGGAGAGCAATGTCTGTGCGCAAGTCTTCTCAGATCTTGCGCCTCTATGTCCAGGAGTCTTTGTTTGAGTAAGGAAAAAGCTTTCTGCTCAGACAGAAGTACCAAATCATCAAAACTAAAGCCAATTATAGAATTTTTGTTCTCTATATTAATCAACCAAGTCGATAGATG